>NW_005841958.1:2972811-2983929 GCF_000455745.1 Alligator sinensis | reverse complement strand
CAGGAATTAAGTAGGTCCCTAATTAAAATGGAGACAAATTAAGGCCTTAAAATTCTCGAGAACTTGAACTTAGTGGAAGGCACCCTGGAAACTCAGCTGGAGGCTGACAGGCAGCAATAAGGGACGCTGTAATACTGAATGGCAAACTGTTAAGCCCAGGAGATGATTTCAAAGTACAAGGACAAGAAGACTGGGAGCAGTTTACAAAATAGTGGTATTCAAGAATATCAGCGCAGGACTGAATAACAGTACAAGAGACATGAAAAGGAAAAAAGGAAGAGAGAACATCACAAGGAGAAAAAAGATATAACCAGGGGGACTGAACTAAAGACTTTCTAAGACTAAAATCAAAGAGCAAGAGGCGGGGGACAGGTAAAAACATGGGAAGAAACTGGGGGAAGACCTGAAAAATGGCTTTGAGCAACTTTTTCTGGATAATTTCTGACTTATGATATAGTGCCAAAATGCATTTCCAGCAGCATTTGATGATTTGGATGGGTCTGGTTTAGTATACCTAGATGTTAGTAGGGGTTAGGCTCACCAGAGGGTGACGGATAGGGAAATCGGGGTCAGGGGTGAGGCAGTGTTTTCTAGTTTGGGCAGGGGGGTCATGTAGGGATTGTACTGCTGTTCCTGATCTGTGCATTTTCTCTGTTTTTGTCAGCCTCCCTGAGCCTTTCTGGGTAGGGTGGGATATAAATCTAAACAACAGCAGCAGCAACCATAACAATAATGTATGTTAATATAGTACAATATATTAATATTTCTTGTTGTTATTCCCTTGGGGTGGGAGTCAGGAAAGAGTTCACTACTCAGACAGGGAGGGTTTTGAGAAACTGAGTGGTTTCCTTTCCATTTGAGGATTAGGGTGAATCTCCATATTTTGGGAAAGGAGTAAGAGTATAACAACAAGGACCATTTGGGGATCCAAGTGGAAAAATGCCTTTGGTAACATTTGAGTGTCTCTAAACCTAAGATTTAATCAATGGGATTTTTGCTGCAGCGTTAAAGAGTCGAAAGCTGCTTTCAACAAGAGCTGAAACAGTAGATACTTCTATAGCTATCTGGGGATACCATCTGATCACCCATCCATATTTCACCAGTGTATAGCCTAGAACAGGCAATCTCTAGAGAGACAGTTTTCAGCAGGTGGGTCCTGCATGTCACAACCCATTAATCTCCCCATTTTTTCCCTGTAGGTTTACTTTATGTTTGAGCTGCTGTTGGAATTCTTCACAGCATTGAGCAGCAGTGCAGAACAGTAAATCCTTACCTGTTACTTTGATTTCTCTTCATGTCTTTGTGCCAGCCTGAATATCCCACCCAGCTTTGATATGGACTTAGGAGTGTTTTAAAGATTTATTTTTTTATGTAGTGATTTGTGTGTGCACATGTGCGTCTGTCTGCGTACACCCACATGTGTGTACACATGTGTTTGCCCCTGTGTAGCCATGTGTGTGTGAATAAATATAGGTGTTAAACTGCTTGGAAAGCTTTAAAGGGCCAAGTCTTGTAATCCTTTACTCGCGCAAACCAAGTCAACAGATACAACATTATTATTTATTAGACTCCCACATAGAAACAAGCGTTCTTGTTTCTTAATGGGCCCTGAGGTTATTACTGTAGATTTCCAACATATTCTCAAGTCAAATATAGAACACTTTATATTAAAGCAGGGACTACAGTCCCATGACACAAACACATGGTAAGAGATTATTGCTGCTTGAGAGAGCTCCCAGTATAAACAGACAAAGGGTGGGAGAAGAAAGAGAGGCACACACAGAAGTGAAGAGATTTGTACAAGGTCACACAGCAGATCAGCTAGGAATAGGACTCAGGCTCCTTGAATTCCAGTCCAGCGCTGCTTCTTATGAACCACATCCCTCAATTGCAATTTATTATTTTCTCAGTAACACATTTCTAGATACACAATCACACACCCTGAAAGAGCAGTGAACATCTCAAATGAAGGCTCCTGATTGTCAATACATCTAAGAAGATACCAGGGACCTGAATCTGCTCCCACTGAGTTTCAAGGGGCAGAACTGAATTCCACATATATATGAATAATTAGGGGTTTAAATAACAAGGAGTCAATAAAACAGGGAGACAGGTTGCTTGACTGTACTAGGAGGTTAATTAACCAGGATTTCACTGCATTATAAACCTAAGCAATGCTTGGTAGTAGCCAGAATCTGTTTCTAGTCAGTGATACGATTATGAGATTCCAAAATGTACTAACATTATTATGCGATAAGTTCTCATTAAATCATTGTCCCAATGAAAATAGATGATACCTCATCACTGACTTACGATTTGGATTTATGAACAATAACTGCATATTAGATCCATTTTTGGGCCACATCCAAATCTCCTTTTAGAAAATCTTTTTATATACACATGTAACGACTTCCTGGTATGAACACACCAGTGCAGATAAATGGTATTTATACTGTAAAAGGACCTATATACCGCTGCCACTTTGTATGTAAGAGATACTGAAAATAGCACAGAAATTCAATTATATTAACACCAGTGATCTAAAATGTTCAGTTGTCCAAACACAAGGCTTGCCACCAGCCTGCGTGGTGCGTGGTACAAATGACAGCAATGGTGATTTGAAGAAAAATGACTGTTTTATCAATGGAGAAAAAAATTGAAATCATTGACAAACTGAAGAAAGGTTGTATATGCGCTCCATATTTTTATATATAAATGTTTGTTTTCTGTGTGTTTCATGAGCTGAATAGTTTGATTTTATGAACAGGTTTTGGTCCCAATAAATTCTGATAACCGACACTGTTGTAAATGATATATTGATCTTGTTTGTGCTTCCCACTTTGAATAATGGCCAGCCAAAATTAACTGCACAGGACTTTTGCTGTCCTAACATGGAGGTTCAATATCATTATGTATTAGGACCAGTTACCAGTGCGATACAAAGCTGATAGACATCTCTTTTATACCTTACACTGATATATATTAGCTATTTCATTCCATGATGTTATGAACTCTACAAGGATCCTTGGCTCCCAACAGCTGTCCCTAGCAGAGCGGTCTTCCAGAAGTGTATTTTGTCATAAATCCAGCCAGCCAACAAAGTCAGTGAGCAAGAAGTTGGAGGTCTGAACAAGGAATATTTCAGAGGGGGCTTTCCTTAGCCCATCACCGGCCAAACAGTGAAGGCGCTGTCCTAGGTTCTGAGCAACATCCATGAGGATGGTTAGGAGAGGCCTGGAATTCAAGGAGGCATGCTCAGTCGCTTTCCTTGAAGCAATTCAGCGTAGTGAGCTAGTACTACCTCTGCAATGTTCATATTTGCACCCAGCAGTGATCTCTTCTGGGAGGAAGGGAGAGCTTGGTCTCACTGCCATTTTTCAAAGACAGGCCTTGCAGCCATGGAATAGGGGGTGGGGGGAGGTTAGGAGAGTTTCTTGGCCAGTATTGAAAAGGCAGACAGCCTTGCCATTCTGCTATGCTGGCTCCACACCACTTTTCATTCACAGGACTGGCCAGCTGCTGATATGTTTGCAGCATTCAGACATTACTAAAGAAAGGCTTTTCCTTCCTCAGGCTGTGCTTGGAAGAATACACCATGTATTCCCTTAGCAGCCAAGGCCGGCATGACTGGACTTGATATTCAGACCGTGAGCAGGTGGCACCACTGACTGTTAGCAGGTCTGCATATGGCCATCCTGGGAATATTATTGCTATTGCTATTAATTTGTTTCTATAGCATCACAAAGGGCACTATACACACAAAGGAGACACAGTCCTTGTCCCAGAGAGCTATATCACAGGGCCTAATTGGTTGTGCTACTTCTTGGGATTATTAATTTTCTCCCACTCTTCATTGAAAGCCATGTACTCCCAGTAGCCTCTGGAAATATAGCTGGAGCATTATCTACTGGTGTTAGGATGAAGTGACCAGCCAGAGGCAAAGCTCACAACTCTAAGTTCAGTATTATGTAGTGCCAGGTAGGCTCTGGGATCAGCTTATGCTGATACTTTGAGACAGATGTAGCATCCCATCATACAACCACTATTCACTGTGCTCCAAGACTGACCTGGAAGGCAGTGGCTATGCTGTGGGGGAACTGTTCTCTGTTACCAGTCCATGATTAGAAACCCACCTGCAATCCTATCCATATGAATACTCATTCATGCAATTTTGAAATAGATTTCCCAGCAATAAATCTACCATCAAAAACTCCTAGAATTTGTGCTGGAAACAAAATATAAAGGGACCATTATGGCTTCAATAAATATAGGGGTGAAACTCACCCATGGCTGGGGCCAGCATATGGGCTCATTTACTAAAAATATGACATATAAGCTTCATGCTGTTCCTCTATGTGGGAGTAAGCTTCATGCTTAATGATTCAGGCCTATAATCTTGGATAGCTTTGGGGAAACTTTCCCTGGTGCTACTTTGACTTAGAAAATTAGAAAAAGAATGTATGTGGTGCAAATTGGCTTAAACAGATTTCTAAAATTAACAAGTGATATACTGTCAGCTAAAGAAACCTATTTTCTCCTCAAAATACTTTTAAGTTCTACATCACTTAGGCTCTAATGCTAGAGAGAGTGAAAGTCAATGGAACAATTCACAAGTGTAAAATTAAGCACATAAACAAGGCTTCTCAGGATCATGGCCTCTATACATTCTTAGGAAAGAGCCATACATTTATCTTATACTTTTCCCTTGTAATGCCATAGCAAAGCCACATTCAAGAGAAAGCATAATCAGAAATACATGCAGGGAATACATTTGGCTAAATGTAAAATCAGCTAGCTTAATAAATGACAACGATAAAACAATCTATCCAAAAGGACAAGCCACACAGTAAAGAATAATAAGTATAATCCTTTTTCATTGAAAATGCTTCTCTCCATGGGGCCAGTAATCCAAGACTATTTTCATAAAACTCTGTTGTTTTAACAGCTGCGTCTGCAGTGTAAGGTTTCACATTTAGAGCCTTAACACAATTAAGGTCCTCCTACCACCTGATGAAATGGGTTCTTGTTTACTAATTCTCCTCTGTAAGTATTGGTACATGAGGATATTTGCAGTACTGTGGCCAGAGACATATGGAGATTATCTTAGCTAGCACACTCCAGAGCCTCACTCTCCTTTCCTCTTTATGGCAGCATATTTCCCTTATTTTCCTTCTTGGTATTTGTCATCTGTTTTTATTTACTTACTATCTGGAATTGCTCTGAGGCCTCAAATAAAAGCAGGGCCAAGGATTGGGCTAGGTCCTGTGAAGAACTTACAATCTTAACAGACTAGACAAGCAAAGAGTGAGGGAAAGGGAGTATTAGTTTTCCCATTTCTTTGATGGGAAAATGAGGGGCCTGGTAATCAAGAGATCTGCCGAAGGTCATATGGGAAGTCTGTGGCAGAGGGAAGAGCCATAGGCTAGTGCCTTAACCTCTGCTGTTATACATCATCTAGCTCTTCTTTCACTTCTTTCTGTCACAGGGGTGTTTTCAGATAGGCATTGTGGGCTTCTTTTTTTTTTTTATTTGCCTCTTATACAGCTGCCACCTTCTTCAAATTCTTCTCAAATGTAATCTCATTAACCTCCCCTCACCCCTCTCTCTAGACTTCTAGGCTCCTCTTCAAGTCTGCTTTTATTCTGGCAAATTCTCCCATCCTGTCTTCCCTCCTGATCCTTCATTCCTTGTCTTCATGGAAGTAAATGCCCATTACCTTCAAATAGATTTGCCTTCAGATGGCAAAAAAGCTATTGCAAAGCCCAGAGTGCAACTGGAGCTATATCAAATGCACGCACAATGGCAATGTCATGGTGAGGACATGGCAGCCCTTGGCCAGACACAATGAGATTAAACCACTTCTACAAAACCAGAGGCTACCCACCAACATAATTAATCAGGGCTAAATCAACCCCCAGCCACCCCTAGCTCTCCTCTACAATCCAAAAGTTGTGGAAGGGGACCATGGAGAAGAAGGCCTTGGGATGTTATCTTTGAATGGTTTTCTACAAATTGATCATTGTGTGTATTGGGCAAAGAAGGTCCTTGAGTGAACACAAGAGTTTTCGATGCTCAGAGCCCTCAGATTCCCCCAGATCCACTAGATGTCTAGGAGATACTCAGGAGAATTAGGCCATCTGCACAGGAACGCTATGCTTGTGCACTGCCTCCAGGCATGTTTCTACTGGAGCAAAAATGGGGTATGGTGCAAAAATTAATACTGCCTAGAGCACCATTGATTTATGGAAAGATTTGCCTTTGCAGAAGGAAGAAGATGAGCTTCTATCTTGGCGTTCCTTAGTTCACTCCTAACCCATGCTCTGCAGAGTCCAGAGCAGTGTAAAATGGTCCCACGGGGGCTACTGAATCTTACTGCTAAATGAATGGGGGAGCTTCCTCTCTTCAGCTTGGGTGCTCATAGCAGGCTGCCCAATAGTTTTCAGTTCCTGACATTTCTAAATCACTAGATGATAGAACGTAAAAGAAAACCTCCTCGTTCCTCTGGTTAGGGTTCCTCATTTAAAGGTGAGATGAATCCTTTTTAAAGACTAACATAAAGCTGCTGAAGTATCTTAAACATGAGCATCATCCAGCAGGACTGCACAAGTGCCAAGCTTTGCTAACAAGCTATGTGACCCTTTATCTACCATGTTTGTTAGTGACTTGTAGTTTACGCCTTGAAAAACAGGGATTTTTTCATTTAATAGAATAGAAATACAAGTATAATAGCATCGTGTGTGTATGTATGTGTGTATGCGTGTATTGTTTTACTGGTCCATGCTTCAGTAATGGCAATATTTCGGTAGTAGTTGCTAGCACAATGCTCACAACCCGAAGCAAATGGGTTAAACAGATCTTATGTCTGCAAGGGATGATATATTTTCTCCACACCAACAGTAGAGCCATCCCACAGCTAGTACAATGACCATGTTCCCTTTGCCCTACTAGAAATTGTATTAGACAGAATGAAAATACTAATACTTTGTGTTTTCTCCTTGTCTCTGTTGGTTTCATTTGGAGAACCAGCAGCCAGCAGGCAAACAAGTTGTCCTCTTCCAGAATCTAGGTATCAACTTGGACAATGTGGATACAGCTGACACTTTTCAACTGAGGGTGCAACTGCCTGTGGATCTGAGTTGTCTTAAATAACCAGCCCCACCACTTCAGCAGCCATCCCTCCTCTCTGGAATTTGCCTCTCACCGGCACACTGGAGAGTCCTGTGGAGCTGTATTTTATAGTCAGTGGGGTTGTTTGGCAGTCTAGTGTGTGCTTCAAGTATCCTTCCTACTTTGCATCTCTCTAACACAGTGAAACCCCACTGGTTTCATTGCCAACATCCCAGTGGGGGAGGTAAGAGTGTAGGATTTCCCCACTTACTGCTGAAAGTACAGCAAAGGCAACTTTGTATTATACAGAACAGCAGATTGAGAAATACCAGAGTCATAGAAGGGACATGTTCAAGTCAAAACACATGGGTGAAGTTAATCTCTTCAACTTCAATGCCTGACTTTGTTCCCACATTTCAAGAATGATATACCTTACTATATTTATGCCACTTCAGATTATTTAAAAAAAATAAAATCTAACTCATTGCTTTCTTGATCCTTGTATCCATGTATCTTGGTCCTTGGGCCAGAATAAATATAATTTCACTTTATTCAGTTTCATTTCCTGGTTCTCCTGCACTTACACAATGGGCATGTCTACACATGCACATTTACTGAGCAGTAGCCAAAATTACTGCACAGTATGGGCAC
Source organism: Alligator sinensis (assembly GCF_000455745.1). Classification (NCBI taxonomy): domain Eukaryota; kingdom Metazoa; phylum Chordata; order Crocodylia; family Alligatoridae; genus Alligator; species Alligator sinensis. Next base: position 2,976,171 of record NW_005841958.1, on the reverse strand, counting down.
ATGTCTACATGTGCACACATATATTTCGCAGTAAATATGACAACTTACACTGACTTAAGCGTAAATTTGATACTGTCAGCGTAAATTTGATAGTGTAAATTTCATCATGTAGGTATCAAATTTACACCCAATTAGTTACTGCGCAGTAACGCACATGTAGACGCATTAACCCAGGGGACCTCTCTGCTGGGTCTGCCCAGCCACTAGGGGGCCAGCCTGAGCCCAGCCCTAGGGCTCCTGGCTGGCCACCTCTCCTGGTTTCAATTTGGGACTAAAGTTAATCCCAAGTGCTGGCAGCCATATGGCCAGAGTCTGGGGCTCCCCCTGGTGGCCACAGGGACACATGGCAGGGTGGCGTGGGCCCGGGCTCAAATTTGTGCCCAGGGGCTGTGACCTGGGACTAAATTTAGTCCCAGGTTCAATTTGCGTGTAGACACCGGCCTATTCCCACTTACTGCTCAGCAAATTTAACCGACGTAAATGCATGTGTAGATACGCCCAGTGATGTGTTCTCCAGCTTGAGCAAGAGAGTTGTATAAAAACGGTATCCCTCCTTAGGTAATCAACCTATTATCAGTATGGCATTTGTGCCTCTATTCATGTTCACAAATTATGGGTCTGTTATAGAGCCTGGCTCATTTGCTCATTGTATGGATGCTCAAGCCAAGGGACCTCAGACTGAGTCAATGTTGTTGGCCATGATGCCAAGTTGTCAGAGAAAGGTTTGAATTCTAGAAAATACTTGCTGGTGTAAGGGGCATCATCTTGGCTGACACTAAATGACTAGAGAGATCAATGGGCTGCATATATTTGAAGAGAGGAGGGATCTGGGAGAGGGGAAATGCACTTCTTTATTTTTCTATTGAAAGAAAAACAAGGGAGAAAAAGCAGCCCCTCTTGGCAAACAAACAGTTACATTAAGTGTTGTTTGTTGGAAATATTTCTGAAAAGAGATTGAAAGGATTTGGATTGTTAGAAGGTAGATTAATAATTTATATTCTGGAGAGGGTGCTTTGGAAACATCTGTTCTCCCTGTCTCATAACACAAGAACTTGGTGTCATTTAATTAAACTAGCAGGGGGAAGTTTGAAACCAAGAAAAACCAAACATTTTCACAATAAACTATGGAACTCATTGTCACAGGAAGATAGGCACAGACACACACAGGATCAGGGCACAAACTAAATGGAGGAAAGAAAACAGTAATAGACACAAAGCAGGGTATTCACTGAAGGTGAATTGTACCTACACTATGAATGAGCCTGGAGTAAGACTCTTTTTTTCCCTTGTTAGGTAGGGTGAACAACTACTCAGGGACCATCTAGTTTTTCATACATGTCACAAGGTTTTCCCTGCACTGACACTGATATAGGGAGGAAGAGGAGTGCAAAGGGAGACAAACATGTAGATCTTCACTTGGACAAGCCCAAAGGCCTGACATCTTTGCATTGGGCGCTTGGAGAGGTGCTAAATAAGATGAAGCTGGTGCTGAGTTAGCAATGGGCAAATGCCTTTAAAAAAAAAAACTGTGGATATACTTTGAATACTGGTTTCCGTGGTTAATCTAACAAGTTCATTTGCTAGCGGAAAAGTCCATTAGAGTAGAAAATTATAAGTGAATATTCAAAGAAAGCAAATACACAATTAAAAAAAAAGTATTCACCCCACCTTGATTCTTAGAGTTTGTTTCTTCCAATAAGAAAGCGAACAACATACCAGATGACACACAGCCAGTCAAAATTTGCCAGCATAATTCAAATTTCAAATGCTTTCATTGAGCTATTTGCAATCTGCCAGCCAGAACAGTCCACAGAAATGATTCAGCTGTAATTCTGAACACAAGTAAATCTCAGAAATGTAAGCTGCTCATGGACAATTTTGAAAAGCAGTGGCTAAATTAATGTAATAAATGACTTGTTCTAAATTATTTCCCCAAATCTGGCTCTAACCCCCCTGACCTGGAAAAATCATTCCTCCAAAATGTAACAGTTTCCCACAACAAAGTCCATTCACTTGGTGAAGGAAGGAGTGGATTTCCAAATGAAAGCTAATTTTCAGCTGAAATATTTAGCCTGTGTTCAGTCTTAGAACTTCACTACATGTACCTTAGTTACTCACTGAACCGGGAAGTCTTCCATTTTTCCCCATGGAATGCAGTTTTGTAGGACAGTAATTTCAATCGACATCTGGAAGCAATGGAAAGCCAGCATTTCCTCATAAATGGCCACAGCAGACACTGTTGAGATATGTCTACACTTTGGCTGTGGCCTTTGACTTCACTGGCATTTTCCTGTATGCTTCAGGATCAGGCCCTTGGTCATTGTAAACATGCAAAAAATTCTTTGAGCTTTTAGAAACAAATAAATGATCAAGGTGAGACCTGCAATCTCGACTTCACTGTCCAGTCAAATTAGTCCCTAAATGTAAATGATGAAAAAAAGAAAAGCTATTGAATGAACCTGCCATTAAATAAAAATGCTTCATGATTTCCTTTGAAAACTGGAAATGGATTTGCAGATTTTTTTGGTTGCCTGCCTAAATATTTGCTTGTATTAAATATTCCTTCTAGGTGAGCACTCGTACATGTGCATAGCAAACAGCTCCAACATTGCATCATTTAGCTCAGATGCCACTGTGACGGGCACTGTCGAAATAGCTCAGACAGGGACACAGACAACACTAGGGCAGAAGTAAGACTGATTAGCAACAGGAAACCTGATGACGACAGTTTCCATTCATATTTCAAGGTGAAGGGAATGGCAAGCAATGATAAAAACAAGCAATCTGCCTGAACGACCAGGGTACTTTTTACTACAGGAAACTGTTATTTTAAAAAGCAGGCGGGCTTCTATAATGTATCTGTGATTTTAACGTGGTCCATTTTAAAAGAACCCTCCAGGTGGGAGTCCCTCCTCTCCCCACAGAAATCAGATTAACGTTTCAAGTGTAATTGCCTTGGCGTCTGCTTTATTCAGTCCATTGAGAACCAAGGGAGGAATTTACAAGTCATAACCCAAGGCAAGCAGAGGTGTAATGTTTTAAAATACCTCCCGCCCCTCACCAATTCCAGTTGGGAATGAGGGGCCTGACACTAACACTAAATAAGGTCTGAGGGTAAAACTGGAGATAAGACACCTTATTGTAGGAACCGCATGGCTCATGGCCTGGCTTTGGTTTTATCTCCAGCGCCAGGATTAGCTCCAAGATCAGAACTGGGGTGGAGGGAACTGGAGGGAACAGGGAAGGGATTTTAAGCAGCTTCCTCACTGAAACTTTTGCTCCAAAACACAAATACCACTTGGTACCTGGGGCAGAAATTAACCTCTTTTAAGGAAAAAAGAAATCAGGTGTTTTTTGCAA
>NW_005841958.1:2972282-2972801 GCF_000455745.1 Alligator sinensis | reverse complement strand
CATGGGGGGGGGGGGGGGGGAACAAAACAAACCCCCTTCAGAACCATTATGCATAGACAGGTGCTTTGAGGCTTATATGCCCTTGTAGTGTCTCCTTCTCTTGGGGATGTGGATTATTTACCTCCTCCAAGTACAAAGCTAAAAGTAGTGGAGAAATGCACTTCCTTTCCCAGCACAGGGCACCAGGGAGGTGACCCTGGGACACGCTGCCATGGTTTAAGGGGACAGGGGCCCTTGCTTTGCTGGGAAACCACAGGGACAGAAGTGTGGATGTGGGGGGAAGGGGGATCTTGACACTCACTTCAGTTGCCTCTCAATGCACAGCTGGACCAGGGCGGAGGAGGCTCCCCACAAGCTGGGACCCCCGCGCTGGGTCCCAGGGGTGCGGGGAGGAGGCCGGCAGCTTGCCCAGGGCCAGGCTTGGAGGTGCCCGGCTGGCAGCAGCCTGTGCCTGCGCTCACATGGGACCCCAGGCAGGACGGAGACTCCTGTTTGAGCCTGAATGCATTTGCAAAAATG
>NW_005841958.1:2968760-2972177 GCF_000455745.1 Alligator sinensis | reverse complement strand
AAACTCCGTTTTGCTCCTGTCGGGGATAAAACAAACAAACAAACAAACAACAAATCCCCCTCGCCCCCCCAAAAAAAAACCCCAACCCCTTTTGCCGCATCCAGCGACGCCTCGTTTCTTTTGAACCTGGTCTTGGCTGGTACATCTCCCTAAGGGAGCTTTCACCTAACATCTAAAATCCTGCCCCCTGCACAGCCCCCTCGCCCCCAGCCTTTCGGGGCCGTCTACAAACTTTTTTTTTGGGGGGGGGGGGATTTCTGGGGAGTTTGCAGGCCCCCTGCCCGGCTGTGCGAGCCCGGCCCGAGCTGCCCGCTGCGGGCCCGGCCCCGTCGGGGGCCACCGCGAAATGCTGCGGCAGGGAGGTGCGGGGAGCCCCTGGCCATGTTTCCTCCCTCCCGGTCTCTTGGTTGCCGCTGCGAGGCAGGAGCTGCTCTAGGAAGCGAGCCCCAGAGTCTGATTTTCTTCCTATTTATTTATTTTTTTGGTAAAAACAAAAAGAAGAAACAAAAGAGGCAGGTTCCCTTTGCCAGGGCTGCCGCCGTTTGCAATGAACCCCCCCAAAAGAAAAGCTTCACCGAGATGCAAATCGCTCTCCAGCAGCTGCGGGAAAGGGGCTATGTGCCCGCTAGTGTCGATATCCAGACGGGACGCAGACCAAATACCGACTTCAGCAATAAATACATGACCTTAATGGGCTTCCCGGTAAATAGCACAGGTGAGTCCCGAGCCTGGAGATGGAGGCTTGCCCCGCCTGGGAGCTGGCAAGCAGGCAGCCATGGGAAGCGTGGGTGGGGAGATCCGGAGCAAGCAACAGTTTTTTTTTTTTATCTTGCTTGAACTCCGCCAAGGTCCTGCGGGAAGCCGGGACCTGCGGCCCGAGCTGGCGAGCATTTAGCCTGGGCGGAAAATCGCTTATTTTCCATCTCCGGCCGCAACAGGGACTCCTCCGAGAGCTGCTCCTGCAGCCAGACGTGCCCACTCTGTGCAGGATCAGGCCCGCGGGGCAGGGATCCCCAGCTCGGAGCCCTTGGGTGCATCCTCCCCGTCTCCCTGCCTTGCTCCGCGCGGGACCGGGCTCCGCAAATGCCCCTGGGGCCGGCTGGAGCGCGGGCGGTATCAGCGCAGCGGGCTCGCTCCAGTCAATGATACTGGTCTGTGGCCAATAACCTGGCAGCGCTGCAATCAATTGAATCACAGCCCTCATTTGTACACCCCGCTAAATGCAACCTTGCGAGACCGCAGCATGGCTTCGCAACCGGGCTGAGCTCGGCTATTTAATTGTGAATCCCAAAGCGTCCCAACCGGCCAAGACACAACACAGGACTAGAGATCCAGAAAAGCAATCATCGACTTCAGAACATCTACTCGGGTTTTTTTGTGTGTGTGTGTTTGTTTTGTTTTGACATTTTGCATCGTACACATCAGAGGATTATTATCATTTTGGTGCTTTAAATATAAGACGAAAATACACCTGATTCTGTCGTCATATAGATATAATATATTTCACTCTCACCACATAAATACAAAACATCCAAAACATTCAGAACAAAAGTTAGTAGCAAGGGCTCAGCGCTGGAGTCACTCGTTATTTTCTCCACTAGTTGCCTAGAAACTTCAGACGTAAATAATTTACAATAAAATTACTATTTCGTTTTCTGTCCCGCTCTCTCTCCTCAGTTCTGGCCTATCATGAATTCTACACACTACAGCAACCATTCCACTTTTTGTAAAGTTTTTCTCTCTCTTTTTTTCTTTTTTTGGTTAAAGTTTGGTGGCACGTATTTATACCGTTTGTAAACGCCGTCTGTTAAAGTTTAAAGAAAGAAAAGAAACTTTAAAAACAAAAACAAAAAAAACCCCAAACCCACTAGCTAAATAGAACAGTTCTTTTTTTTTCTTTCTTTTTTTTATCTTGGCAAATTCGAGTACTGGAATTTAATAAGAAAAATAAATCAGAAATGCTAGAAGTTGAGACACGCGTCTTGGTGGAGAGTAATAGGTAGGTTAAAAAAATAGCGAAAGAGAGCTAGCTGCAAAGTACAAAAATAACGATTAAAGAGAGGTCCTTGGTATTTTACTTTCGTTTTAATTGAAGTGTGAGCAATTGGGGAGAGGGTTATTATAAGCAGGGGGAAGGCTAAAGATTTTTTCATTTAGATCCACTTTGAAAAAAAATCACTTAGGAAAAAACGGCCATCGCGACAGCCAGAGAGATGCCAATCGCGTCGCTCAATCTCCACCGCGTCCTTTATTTCTCTGTAGATTTTATTTTGCAGCATTTAAAAAAAAAAGATGTTTAGATTTAAAGAATTAACTCGTGAGATGGCAAAAGGGGGGCATTGCGTTACCTCTCCTGCTTTAGTAAATGTCTCCCAGGGCACAGTTTTCTGGAGCCAGGTTTGAACGCAGGTAGTTTAAAGGCAGTCTCCTTCGATCCTTCAGAGTCACAACGCAACACACACGCGCACACGCACACATACACACACGAAAAAAACCCCCAAAATCTTAAAAAAAAAAAAAAAAGCGGATGGACAGGTTTCTGACTCGGATCTGTATCCAGGGCAAAAACAAGGCTCCTACTCGGTGAAGGTAGTGCAGTGAGCATGTGTAAATGGGGCCACGAAACCTCGAGCAAATCTGTGCTTGGAGTCACTGGAGAGTTGACAACACGCATCAATCCACGGATGGCTCCGTTTCTAAGTCCGCCGGGAATCGACTTCCCCGTGGGTTTGCACGCGTGCGGCTCAGCCTGCAGCCGAAATGGCCATTATTCAACTGCCTCCCTCACCCCCCTCCCCTCCATCCCTTACCTAAATCAAACCGCAGGCCCCGACGAGGCGGATTCAGGGTGAGGGCAAACGGTGTGGCTGGCGGGTTTGGAAACCAGTCTCCCCCGTTTGCCCTCTCCCCCGAGCGGATCTGGGCCCGGGGCCGTTCGGGAGCTAAACTGGGGCGGTTTAGTTTGTTTCGCTTCACTGATCCGACGTGTCCGCTACAGCTTGGGCGTCCTTTCCGGGTCTGGGGATGGGACGGGCTGGGGGTGGGCAAGCGGGGGGAGGCTGGTGAGATGCTAAAACGTGTCGTGATGCCATAAATATCGCCACAAAGAGAGACTATAAATATAAATACATAGAGTTACTTAGAGTCAGTCCAGGGCTTTTTTCTCAGCGCCTTCTTTACTGCTGGTCCGCGAGTAGGGCTCGAAGGCGGAGGAGCTCAGGTACCTGGCGGACAGTTCCTGCAAGTTCCCTGCCAGAGACCCGGCCATTGTCAAGGGATTAGAGGAGAGGGGGCTGGCCACCGAGCCCAGCAGGGTGGGCACGGGCAGGCTGAACAGGTTGTGCCCCGCGGGAGGGGAGGCGTGGAGTCCCGCGGCCGGGGGCGGCCCCGCGGCGCTGCTCACCGCCGGGGGGTGCG
>NW_005841958.1:2947949-2968729 GCF_000455745.1 Alligator sinensis | reverse complement strand
GGGAGAGCAGCCGGCCTTGCTCCAGCAGCCGCAGGACGCTGCAGGTGGCCGCGGTCTCCGACACCACGGACCGCAGCTCCGAGTCCTTGCCCTGGTCCTTCTTCTGCTTGGTGCGTCGGTTCTGGAACCACACCTTGACCTGGGGCCGGGCGAGAGAGGCAGCGGGTCAGCGCGGGGCCGGGGCTGCCGGGACCGAGGGCCTGGACGGGCCCGGGGGCGGCCTGGGAGCCCGGCGGGGTCGGGGACACACGTCGCCCAGCCCCTTAAGGAGCAGCAGAGCGGGCACAGCCTCCCCTGCCCGGAGCCCATGCCCATGTCCAGGCGTCGGGCAGCGGCCGCGATCCTGGCGCCTGCGGAGGTTTCTTCTTCGCTGCCCCGGGGTAAAGCTGTTGCCTGCTCCGGGGTACAGCGGAGCCCCGCACTGAATACAAGGCGGTGGGGGTGAGACCCCAGGGAGAGGCACTGCAGGCCCTCGGGAGCCGCAGCAAGGCCGATGGGGCGAGCCTATAGCGGGCGCGGTGGCAGTGAGACCCCCCACCCCCCGCTGCCCTCCTGGGCTGAACCTCGGCCTCTCCCCCAGCTCCAGCCCGGGGGCCCCTAAGTGACAGCGAGCGGGGCCCTCCCTGTCCATGGGCTGCAGCCCGGGGGGGAGGGGGGGAGGTTTCCCCCCTGCCCCGTGGGACGCCGGCCTCATTCCCGGGCGACCCACGGGCCATTTCCGACACTGACCGTCGGGGCAGTGCTGCAGGGGAGGGGGAGGTCGCGGGGCCCCGGACGCTGTGGCAGCCCCCTGGGAATCCCCCCGGCTCCTGCCCTGTGCTGACCACGGAGCGCAGGGGCCTTGTCGCCCTCCCACCCCGTCATTTCAGCTCTGGCCGGGGACCAGCAAGGCCAGGCCCCGAAAGCAAAGGGGTGGAGGAGAGACGGGGCGGCCCAGGGGAGCGCTGCCCCGCTCCTGCGAGGGTGCAAAGCCCCCCGCGGGCAGGGGGCTCCCAGGAGCCTGCGACGGGGGGTAGGGACCGTGCCACGAGCCCGGGGGCGATGCGAGATGTGCCCGCCTGGCCGTGCCGGGTTCGGGGCAGGCCCGTCGGGGCCGGGCTGGAGGGGCGGCGTGTGTGCGGGGCCGTCCCGTTGCGGCGGAGCAGCGGCCCGGGGCCCGGTCCTACCTGAGTTTCGGAGAGGTTGAGCTGCCGGGCCAGCTCGGTGCGCTCGCGGCCCACCACGTACTGGCAGCGCTGGAACTCCATCTCCAGGCGGTACAGCTGCTCGGCCGTGAAGGAGGTCCGCGTCCGCTTGGGCCGGTCCAGGTCGAGCCCTTTGGGCAGGATAATCTCCCGGATTGAACCTTTGGCATCTGGCAAAGAAAGGCGCAGTCACGGCCGAGGCAGGCCCCTGGCACCCGGAGGCCCGGCTCTGCGCTGCAAACTGCACCCAGGCAGCGGGAGGGGAATGCCGGCTGCTGCTCGTGCCGGCTCCCCGCGGGAGTGTGCAACAAACCTCCCAGGAGCGGGGGGAGCCCCGGGGCAGCTGCGGGCAATGCAAGCAAGGGCTCCGCTGCCCCCGGGGGTGGTGGTGGCGGGGGAGGATTCACGTGCCTCCCGCCCGGGGGGAGCTGCGGGAAGCTCCCCTGTGGGCCCCGCGGAAGCGGAGCGAGCCGCGCGGCTTCAATCCGGCCCGGCTACACGGTGGTTTCCGAGGCCTGCGGCCCGTCCAGCGCCACCTCCTCCGCTCCGGCTCCGGGGAGTGGAAGGAGCCCCCGGGGCTGGCGGGGATGGATGCCCCATTGGAGGGGCACAATCATGCACCCAAGCCTCTGGTCGCTATTGTGGCCGGAGCACCGGGAGCCACCCCCGGCTCCAGCCACCGCATTCCCGTGCCAGGAGCGACCGCAGCCCCGCCAGGAGCCGGCACCGGAGCCCTGGGGCCGTACCTGTGGCCCTGCCCGGGGGCATTTGGACACCTGCCGGGCAGGGCTAGCTGCCCCTGGGGAAGACCCGCGTGAGAGCCGGCAGGTAGTGCCCAGCCAGCCGCTGCTGCCACAAAGAAAAGCTGGGGAACAAACGCGCCGCGGGTCAACTTTTCCCAGGCGCCGCGGAAGTAAAAGCAGAAGAACCGCGGTGCAGGGAAGGGAAACAACACCCAAGGTTTCGGAGCAGCCAGAGGCTTTGAGCATCACATGCCAGGGGCAGCCTGCACTGCGATCTCAGGGGGGAAAGGAGGGGACCAAAACAAAAACCACCCCAAAAACCCAGGACTTCAAAAAAAAAAAATCTTGAGCCCCCAAGATTAAACAAACAAACAAACAAAAAAAGACCCTGTCTCTGCCACGGCAACACGGATCACACACACGACCGCCCCAAACTCCTACCTCTAACTAGGATCCTCCTGCAATAGTCCGGATCGGCCGGACTAGATTTACTTTTATTACAATCTTCCGAGGCTGCAGAGGCAGAAAAAGTCCCTTGCTGCTCCTTCAAAAAAGAAGTGGAAATATTTCCTTCAGACCCTTTGCTTTCCTTGCCCTCCTTATGTCCGTTCTTCGAGACCCGGTTCGCTTCAGTCTCTGAACTGCACCTAACGTCCATTTTGTCTTGTTTCCCAAACATGTAGTGCAATCAAAATAATTAATTAAAAAAAAAAAAAAGAAGAAGAAGAAGAAGAAAAGAGAAGAAAACGAAAAAAAGGAGCGGGGTAAAAAGAGAGAAGGAGGCGACGAGGTGCAGGCGGAATATTGCACGGCGCAGGGGCAGATCGCCGGGGAGCTGCAAAGCACCTTTGGGGAGGATGGTCGGGTCGGATCCCACTGCAAAGGCAGGAGCTTCCTCGATCCCAGCGTCCTGGAGTGACTGTCCAGCGTCCCTGAGCCCCAGTGATCAGGTACTCGCCAGTACAACTCTAAAATGATTTAATGCCTGCCTTATTACCGAGACATGCGGTGGTTAGACACACAGAGGGACGCGCACTCGCTGGTTCCATTGATTACGGGTAATTTTGCAGCCTCCACATTTAGGTTACCTCATGAATACACTAAATTGTTTGGATAATATATCAGATCGTAATGGATGGTTTGTGTGCTTGTCCCCAATCAAGTAGAGTTTAGCCAGTGAATAAACTGAAATGATTGGTCTTGCTTTCAGGAAACACACAATCAAAAGACTGAGACTTCCAGAAAAAAAACAACAACAACAAAAAAAAACAACTTTTGACAAGATTCACCCTGAATTGTTAGCACCATTAGCAGCCATTATTAACTTTCTTCTGCACGCCTTTAACCCTCCAGATTATATAGTGGCTTTATCCCCAGCACGCCAGAGAGATGTGAATCAAGCTGTTAGGAGCAACGCGGTTGTGGAGCCGGAGCAGCCTTGACTCGGAACAAGCAGGCAGGAGCCAACACCCCCAGGAAGAAAAGTTTCCCCGCAGCCGATCTGTCCAAGGCAGGCAGCAGAAATCCTCCTTAACACGTCTCCCCACAGACAGCCATCTTACACTCCTGCCTCTCCTTAATTCAGTCCAGATCCTCGCTTTGTGTGAGTGTGTGTGCGCTAATTCTGCACCTTCACAAACACTGAATCCATTCGCAGAGCTGCTGATTGAAAAAAAGAGAGAGAGAGAGAGAGAGAGCAGCTTTGTGTTCAGATAGATCCAGGAGGGGAGAGGGAGAGAGAGTGAGAGAGAGAGTGAGAGATAGCCCGTGAAAAATCTCAACTGCGTGATCCACTAAGGGGGGGAGAAAAGTTTTCCCCTAGCTATTTCATTGTCTCTGCTACAATATCTTTGAGAACCGCAACAGCCAGTAATCCAATAAGACCATTGATTAGGCTACAATGATTCAATTCAAGCAAATGGCCTTGTGCAAAGAGCATGCTCCAGCCCTTCTTGTCACCTTGCAGGGCAGAACCCCTCTTCATGCTGCTCTCCTTATTCATTCCTTTATGGGAAACCTAGAGCAAAAGGAGTGAAAGATGGCAATTATCTAATTGGACTATTAACAAACAATTCTCTGAGTGTGGCTGTCTGGCAGTGGTTCTTGGGCGGGGTGAAAGGCCACATGTTGCACTGGCCCCATTCACAAAGAGTTTAGGGGCCAGGAGAGAGAGAGAGGGAGAGAAAGAATTTTCTCTGAGAATTTTTCACACAAACCCAGAAGTATCAGTGAGGCTCTTCTCTCTCTCTTTCTCTCTCTGTTTGGGAGAGGTGGCAATAGGGGCAATGTTACCCTTTCTGAACCAAACTGTGCGGAGAGCTGGGTAAGTCAGCCTCAGCCTGCAGCTCCCCACCCAGGGATGGTTGTTACTCGCTGCTCTACTTCTTGGGGTTGATCCTGGTCTCCTGGAGGTGCAACTGTCTTGACCTCAAAGACATTTTTTCTGTTCTAGGGTAGTATAACTGAGAACAGAGCGGGGCTCAGGCTGGTGTGAGTGTAAATGGGGATATTTCAGACCAAGAAATAAAATAAAATAAAGTATAATAAAGTAAAATAAAACAATGACTATAACTAAATTGCTTCTAGCAAAAAATAAAAATAAAAATCAATGATAGCCATCTGAACTAGAATTACTTGCATTACAGTTTTCAGAAGTAGATATAGGAATCATTCCTGACCTAAATATATACAAGTGAGTATGTGTATGTATGTGCATATATATACATGTGTGTGTGTATTATATATAACACACCCCAGTATATGTGTTACATACATATATATAATAAATATGCATATAATGTTATGCAGGGAGTATCTAACCTAGATAGACCAGGTTTCTTTTTCCTCAGAGCAAATTAACTCCAGCAGTCTCTAATGCTTTGTCATTATATTGTTTAGTTATAACTTGCATTGCAATAGTGGCTAGAGGCCCCTAGTAAATAAGAGCCTTATTGTGTGAGGTGCTGTACTGAGTATATAGAGAGGAAATAATGAGCTAACTGCCACAAAGAGTTTACAATTTGAGGGCCTGATCCTGTGAACTGCTCTGTGTACGTGGAAGTTAAAAAGGGACACCACCAATTTACAAAAGGCAGCCGTGACAAGTGATTGTAACAACTGGAAAGCCTGGATTAAAGGAAAACAAATAGCTTTCACAGGAATGAACTATGGTCACAATTAACAGCGACTGAAGTTTTGTGTACATAAGGGGGTATATGCATAAGTGCATGTATCATATATATGATTAATTGGCTAATGAGTGTGGCAGTATCAACAACCCTGGTTGGGCATGTGTTTTTTAAATATGCAAAATAAAATCAAGTATTATTTAAAACAATTTTACATAACAAACCTTTTAAGACAGAGTAGGCAATACATTGATTTCCAGAAAGGTCTATTGTGAAATGTGGAGAGAAATTATAATTATATTTGTATAGGTGTGTGGGTGTGTGTATGACATTTTCCCCCGTGTTTTTAGTTATGTGAATGTCTTGGCATATGGTATAATAATAAACATGTAGTTGTTCAACTCAATTACACTGTTTGAAGCAGAAATTTTGAATTTTAAATAATGTATTTGTGTGATCTTACTCTGCTTTTCCTGTAATAAGTGCCTGATCCGAAGTCCTGTGAAGTGAATGGGACTTCTGGCCTCAAGACATGGTGTTTTATAACACCCTACTGTACAACCTGTTGGCTCACTGGAAGACGGGTCTATGAAAATGATTTCCCCCTGTTAAGTCAGCTAAGCTTGCTTAGATATATTTCAAATACAATATTATGCTGTTCAGAAAAAGGAAACTTGTGAAGTTATTGTCTGGAGTGATGAATGGTGGGATAAAAAAGAGTAATGTCTCCAGTCCTGCGGTTAACTGTGTGGGCAGAGCTCTGGACCCTTAGCCTGTTCAATTATTTTTATGAAGGCCATGCATATACAACAAATAGGAGGATCCAGCCCAAAGTTTATACATACAAACAGTATCTGAGAGAGAACTGTGTCGATTAGTTCACCAATCACCCATTTTCCTGCCCTATATACTTTACCTTTCCCATAATACTTAAAAAAAATATTATTATTTTTCTTCCCAAGGATTGAAGAGATATAGTACCTAATTTTACTCTTATTTTGATTAGCATACACTCCAAAAGGCTCACTTCTTTTACCGCTGATGTGAACCTGGAGTAAGCCAGATCAAGACTGGACTTGAAATAGATATTTCTGTATAAAAATATATATTTAAAATGCAAGATAGTGGACCAACAATTACAGTCCAGAAAATAGACTACACTAATCCCTTTAGAACATGATTTAAACAAGCTTGTTATAGTATATTAACTATGTTGACCATTCTTAAATACATTGGTTAGTTTATCTTGTTTGTTATAAAAGTGTCAGTGGCTTAAGTAGGAAAAGCTTTGCTTCTGATTGATGCTATTATTATTTTGGTCTGGATTTTAAGATTCGTTACACCTGTAGGTCAAAAAAGCTTTTATTCCTATTAGCTTCTAGCTTCCTCCTGGTCAGGGGAATATTTCTGTTTTAGGAAGTCAGACACTCCAAAGCCCCTCTCATAGCTGATTTTACAGCCTTTTACTGTTTTACAACCTGTTACTGCTAATTTCAATCTGAGTGGGTTGCTAAACTGCAATTGAACTGCAGACCATATGCCTGAGATTTAAAAAAAAAAAATCAGGCAAAAGATTGTGATTAACCCACATGGTTTATTGTGTAACACAGAGTTTTTTCCAAAGAATAATTTTGCATGGATCTGAGTTCCTGTCTATGTAGATATCCACGTTTTCTGGTTCTCTGAGATCTCTAGATTGCAATCCCCAAAGGCTTTTGTGGTTGAGTTACAGATGCAGTTGAAGGTACTACTGGTCCCACTTCAGTCCTGAGATGTATGGGAAAAGTAAAATTTCCAGAGGGAGAAGAAAAGCACTGAGATGCTGGGCAAATGTTGGGGAGAAAATTCTATTCAACCTTCAGGACAGAGAGGAGGAACTAGTACCAGGGACCCTGTCCCCCTTCTTTGCTCATTAGGATATCTGCACAAAGTACCCAATAAATGCATAAGGGTCAATAATGGTGTATCCTGACTTCACTGCAAAATCAGTGCTCAGCAGCTGAGGAAGGATGAAAATATACTAAAGCTTCTAAGCAGAGTAACAGGTTCTGAGCAATCCATGGGCCTCTCCTCGCTCAGGGGATATATTAATAGAAATACAGCAGTTAAAATCATACTCTAAGTAGTTTTCTATCCAATGCCCAGCACCTTTGCTCAACATGGAAGACATACATGTGGAATAGAAAGCACAGAACAAATAGGGGCTCATGTGGTGTGTCACTAGTGAATGGATATATCCAGTACAAGAAGTGTGTGACTATATCTGGGCTCAGAGAAGTTAGGGTCAGATTCAGTACCACCTATCTGATGCCAAAGTGGACTTAGGTGCCAAGGTGAGATCTTATTTCCTGCTGCTTATGTCCATGGCAAGCTGTTAAAGCAAAAACTGGATGGGTCCTGTTCTTCCTCTTTAGTCTAAAGGCTAAGGTCACTGTGTGTTTCAAAAGTAGTCATGTTAATGTTTTTTTCAGGGACTTGAGCAGCGTGGAATCAGATTGCACTTAGGCACTTAATAGGTGGAATAGGATCTGACCCTTAGTCTTTATATCCTCATCAAAAAAACTATTCTCTTCTCCTCTGTGCTGTGCTCCTCACTGCAGTGTGTGAGAACTGCATTATGCCACATAGCTAACAACTGTCTGGTATAGTTTGTTCTTTCTTTCTTTCACCCCTCAAGGCAAAAGTTATTGGTGGTACGTTTTGGTAGCTCTAGTATAATCGCTATACAGATTGGTGGTACGTTTTGGTAGCTCTAGTATATCAAATACTGCTATGTGGTGATATCAGAAAAGCCGTGGTATAAAACCTGTGCCCTGTACTTGGAGTTGAAGCTGCTCGAGAGGCTTATGAAGGTCCTTGGTTGTAGTAGGGAGGCATGCCAGAGTCCCTCCTCTCTCTTGTGCAGTGATGAGTTATGCCCTTGCAATGGACAGTCTAATTGTACTGGAGGAACTGAGTTGCTGGCTGTGGTCCACCTGCTGGGCCTTGTATGTATTCTGTATGTGAACATTGAGAGCCCTGAATATAAAAACTGTGATCTTGAACCTGATTCTATACTCATAAGGCTTAAAGCTAAACACAGCCAGAGTTGCCACTTTTCTAATCAGAACAGCAAAAATCCACTCCATTCCCAATGTTTTCAAGCTGGTGATCTAAACAGCTCCAGATTCAACACAAAGCATGTTTTAGATTTCTTGGAAATGTTAGCTTCTGGGAAATTTAAAAGGAGTTTGATAGAGAAAAGGGAAATGGGTGAGTTTTACCTTCTCTAAATTTCATCACAACTTCAGTAAGAGCTGGGGTCACCCAGCTGGTCTGAACTATCAAGCCATAAGTGATTACCTGAGTAATGGCACCAAAATTACACAATTATTGGAGAACATTGCTTGGAAACAAAGACACTTTTGCTGGCAGGAGTAGTGTGTAGGGATAGAGAATGATAAAACATCAGGGCCTGATCCAAATTCCATTGTAATCAATGGCAGTCTTTCTAATAGTTCATTAGCCTCTGGATGAAGTTCTCAAAATTCATGAAAATTTCAGTCTTATTGATAAAAGGAGAAACATTTGACTTTTTTCACATATTAGTAGAAAGCCTATTGCTTTGTAATTGTACCTAATAGTGACCAAGCATACGTTACTTGGAATTTCAAAAGATTTTCAATAAATTCTTGATGGAGGTCCTTGGTATAAAACAAGGAAGTCCTTGGTAATATAGAAAAGGAAGGCAGAACAGGGTAAGAGTCCTGTTACACAGCACAAAACTCGTAAAGTGGTCATTCTAAAGGGCTGCATCTTAGAGAAACAAATATTCCAGAATCTATGGAATTACTGAGGGAAAAAACCCATTATTTTCTAAGAGTATTAGTTTTCAAACTTACCGTACCCCAGCCCTTATCTCCTCATGTTAAGGACCCTCTAGAAACTAGATGTGCTACATAAGGGAAGCTCATTAAGGACTTTGCTCCCTGATATGCTCAGATACTCTCTAAAAGCCAGAACAATGTGACAATCAGGAAACTCAAGGTCACTATGTATTCCTTCAGATCGTTGTCCACTATGCTTAGGCACTGACCTGAGGCTATAGGATATGGCAACCAAGACATTTTTTAACTGCTGATGAGGTCTATTTGTTTACATTTTTTGCTGTTTTTAGTAGTCTATCGAGTGGTCAATTCTTTTGCAAATTTGGAATGTAAAAAAAGAAAAGAAAAAACAAGAAAAATGTTAAAGCTGTTTCAGAAAAGTTTTTTCTAACCAAGCAACTTGGGTTGCAAGTTGATAAAGGCTGAAGTCCTATTGGGAGTGAAAGGATGGGACATGCCAAAAGATAATTTTACTTACATTTACAATACGTTCTTGGATTTGACCTATGGCTTGGGCATCGAGAATTTCATTACCCTCAATACACTCATTCCTCAAATGGGTGCTCCTAATAGTTCAATATAGCTACTAATGACTTGTAGGAGAAAGTAGATGAAGAGTGTGGAATGGCCAATAGCACAGACATTTGGGTTATTAAAATCTGTGGAGGGCTGGGGGAGGATTTGGGGATATTTCACCTTGTGATGGCTACTTTACCAGATGGTCTTAAGCACACTGGGAGATTGGGCAGCACGATGGCAGATGACATTGATTGTGGATAAATGTAAGGTAATGCACATTGCCAATTATTAGTTACATTGCTCGAATAATCTGAAGGCCTCTGAATTTGCAGGATCCTCTGAGGAAAAAGAGGTGCAGCAGGAATCATCAATGTCTATTTCGTCTCAATTTGCAGTGGTGGTTTTAAAAAACTGCCGATAGGTTGCTTGTCTGCATTTAAAGAAGGTAGGTAAGAATGCAGATTACTTTATAATGAGGTAGAATGACGGTATAGGCTCATCTAAATACTGTGTTCAGCTCACCTCTGTGTTCAATACACCTCATGAGATATTCAGCAGAGTCCAAAAAATTTGGGGAAATGATGATGAAAATGATTAGCAGTATGGCAGGATTTATAAATGAGAGACTGGAAAGTCTAGAATCATTTTGCTTGGAACAGTGAAGAATTTGAGGACACTTGATTGCGGCAATCAATATTATACTGAATGGATCTTCTTTTTACTTTGCTGTCTATTATAAGAACAAACTCTGGATTAAATTAGAAGTCAGTAAACTTGGAATGAAAAGTCAATGACTGTGCACATGTCTAGTTGACCTATGGGATTTGCTACTGCTGGTTATTGAAGGAAGGAATCTGTATCTGTTTTAAAAGGGACTGGGTCATGTTATGACTATCCCACAATAAAACGGTGGACAGTGATCTGAGTTATCAAATCTCATACTTCAGGCTATAAATGGACAACGTGTAGAAGACGACAGTAGAAACTACCTTTCACAGTGTCCTCTTGCCAGTGAAAGTTTATCTTTTACTCTCTCCTTTTGCTCTTAGAAATGTTAGGTAATGGCTCCTGCCAGAAATTGGATATGGGACCAGCTAGACTAATGGTAGCACATGATGAAATATTTAACCTTCTCTTAGCCTCAAACACTACATTTATTGTAATGACATTATTTCTCTTCCAGGAAAACATCCTTGGGGAAGATGAGCAGTAGAGTGCACTTACCTATATCAGTCGAACAACAACATGGAAGAAAAGCCAGTCTGCAGTAGATCTAGTTCCAAGGCTCCCATATGTTTTCAGAAGTAATTCAAGCCCAAGTCTGAAGACCCAGCCAAAAGAGACATGAGAATGGGTGTGGGGAATATTGGTCTCTTAGAAACCTGCCCACTTGTAGTCTGAAGGTTTGGGACTTTGTAAATGTGGATGGGGGAGGACAGGACGAAGACATGATAGTGAGAGGCTGAGTGGATTAGTTGGTCTCCATGGTTTTATCCCACTCACAGATTTGTGGGCTGGTCCAACCTTCTTCACTGGGGATTACATACATTTTCTGGGGGAAACTGCTGGTAGATTTCTTGGAAGTGTGCTTTCTCTGAGTGCTGCTCCATGGAGCTGGAGGAAGGACTAAGTGAAGCAGGAAGGACAGGGCTTACAGGTTATCTGGTCACTGGCAGAGCCTTCAGATTCAAGGGGTTCAGCTTCTGGGGACCACACTTCTTAGCTGTGTCATTGGAAGGGGATCAACTGCATCCTCTTGAAAACAATGGGATCACACTGTTCCCAAGAGCATATATGGAGGTATGCCACACTAAAATGATCAAGCCTTTGTGTCTTGATACAACCCAGAATTTTTGCATGGTCTATAATAGGAGTTGGCTTGTGCCCATAGTGATTTGTACCTCCATGGCATTGTTGAGAGAAAATTAGGAGAAAGAGTTATCTAATAAGTAGAAAGTCATCTCATAAATAGAATTTTTGTTTTGGTCTAAAACATTAATGTTCTCCTGAAGGGCAGAATTTGACCCTTTGGTGTCTAATTTCTCCATTTATCACTGGAACAAATTTATTCTTCTTTGGCAGAACTCCTGTTAATGTCAATGGGAATTATCTGCATTGAACAAGTGAGAATGCATCCATAAGTGTTGAAGAATTATGCTATTAAAACAGTACAATGCATTGTATTTTTACATAGTGTACTTCATATGAAGTATCAAAAATGCTTTGTAGAGAAAGCATATAATAGGGAGATAATGCCTCCATGAATTGTTTAACATGACTCTGATTCAGACGGAAAAGGACAAATGTTGTACAAAGGTAGAGAAGAGCAATAGAAAAATGGATTTTCAAAGCAGTAAAGATGTGACAAGAATTCTCACAGAATAGATGTAGTGAGGGAAAATGGAAAGATGAACTATTGAAGTAGGTTAAGTATCAATTAGGCTAAAGAAAACAGGAAGTTTTCATCGTTTCATTGAATTTAAGGCCAGAAGTGACAATTAGATCATCCATTCTGACCTTCTGCATATCACAGGCTATTAAGTGTCACCCAGTTAGCCTTGTAACATAGCCAGTAACTTATGTTTTTCTAAAACACAGCTCGTATTTGGCTAAAGCATACCTTCTCAAAAGACATCCAAACTTGGTTTGCAGATATCCAGAAATGAAATATAAACCACTTCCTTTTCTAATTGGCTCCATTTGCAAAGCACACAACACTAAGAAATCACACCTTACCTCTTATTTGATATTGTCTTGCTTAAGCTTCTAGCTCTGGTTAGGCAGATTTGTTATTCTGGTTTGGGCAGAGCCAGATAACAAGTATGAATTATGAACAGCTCACAAAAATTCAGCCTCTGAGATTGTGAGCACAGTGAGGTTTTTCTATTGATTATAAGTAAAAAAAACAAACGGGAGAGGGGCCCAGATTGTGGAAGGACAAAACATAAAACTGGGGACCAGAGGAGGCATGCAGGTGACCAAAGAGATGATGATACAGACAGCTCCACAGATAGTCTATCTAGCACAGGGTTGTCAAACTCATTTGGCCCTATGGGCCAGAGGAAAGGTGTGGGGCTAGTTTGCATGATGGGTTGGGCCAACAAACTGACCCCATGTGCCACATTCAGCATCCGGGGCCAGTCTGAGACCCACAGGCAGCACTTTGGGCTGCATAATAGGGTTCTGCAGGTCAGATCTGGCCCGCAAGCCCTATCTTTGACACCCCTGGTCTAGCAGGTGCAGTGGTGAAGATGAGTGGGGTTCAAAGCACAGGAGACTAAACTAAAAAAGGCTGCTCATGACAGAAGTGAATGGAGCTGAAGGCTAGAACTCATGAGAAGGAGGAGGTCAAGTGACATAAGGTTGTTGGCCACAACAAAACCCACTAGCTGGGAGAGAAAGGGAGGGTCAGGTTATGATAATGGCACTCAGGCTTAAGGACACCAGGGTGATCAACTAGCAGATGTGGGCAAAAGTCCTCATTAGCTCACATCTTAAGTCAACATAGCCATCATGGTCCTGGGATGGGTACACAAGGACAGAGTTGGTAAGCTAACCATGTGCTCTCAATACCCTGGTACTTCTGGTTGGTTGGAACAGCCCTGAAATGCTTCACCCTTTGGAGAATAGGTCTTTACTATAGTGCCTTTATGAAAGGAGTGGTCCTGTGCTGGAGTATGCCGATGCCATTTCTGAACCACCTTTGGGACATCTAGCCCCGAGAGAGATCCATACTACTGTGCTTACATCACTGGCACTATCTGAGACAGCTAGTTTAAAGCCAGTTCAGGCATGGCTCAAGGCAGTGACAGCAGGGTTGAAAATGCACAGAGAGAAGGGTGGGGTGCATTCCAGCCAGGTCACAATCATCAGCTTTTCACAGATATCCCGGACTCAGAAGTATGTTATCTTGGCCACCCTCCCGCTAATGCACAATATTAAAAAGCTTTGCCTGACCTAATTTTAAAATTACTCCAGTGTTTGGACTTCTGCCACTTCAGCTGGAAATCAGCCATGCAGTATAGTGAGTTGTATTGCTGGGAACTTTAACAAATACCATATTTTCTCACATACAACATGCTTTGGAATAAGATATGCACTTTGTTTTTGAAAGGCAGAATAAAGAAAAAAAGATCTTTCCTTGTAGTAGGCAATCGAATAGTAAGCAGCAGCTAGGGAATTGAGCCTGCTCGTTGTTCTGCTCCTAGAGGATCGCTTTCACCTTGTAGAAACTTGTAGACACTGCTCTGACCATATTTCCTCACTTATCATGCATTCCTAAATTTCCAGCTGCTGTTTCTTTTAGAAAAAGGTGTGTGTTGAATGTGAGAAAATACAGTACTGATATTAAATTGTCCTTTGATTAATTTAATCTCTGAAGCATGTGGAAAAGAGTTAGCCAAAATAATTTGGAGAATCTCCTTAGGTCCAGCTTTATTTTCTTTCCATTAAAGAAATATTATAGTTCTTTTTATTTTCAAACCATGATTCAAACTTTCGCTAAGTAGGCAGTCTGAGGAGGAGGAGATAATAATGTATCCATTTTGCATAGGTGGAAGGAAAACAAAGAGAGGTGAAGTAGACTTGCTTAATGCTAGACAGCAAATCACTGTTAGCACTGGGATTACAACTCATGTCTTTCTGGGCCTTAGGTCCAAGCTCAAAGCACTTTACATTAAACAGCCTGAAGCAAAGTGATCACAGCTTAGAGCTATCAGCTCTAAGGCTACTTCACAACACTCCAAATAACTATGGTCAAAATTAAACACCTGAGAAATAACAAATCCCTAAAGTAGACAGAGCATGCTTATGAGGTCTATGATTGAGCTTTGTAAGAGGCAAGACTGTCAAAACTACAGAGAAAATAATGATCCTATAGTATTTCAAAGATGAGAAACTGAGGCAGAGAGTTATTAAATTACTAGATCAAATAGCAGAGGGAGTTTGTGGCAGAGCTGGGAATTGAAGTCAGATGTCCTGGTTTATAACCTAGTGATTTTACTTCAAGACAAGCGTTCCTTCTCTGTGGGTTCTGCATGGCTGCCGTATCAACCGTCTGCTCAGCACTGCTGACAGAAGCACCACTGCAATGGTTTGGGCTGCCCTGGCAGAAATATGCTGAATGTCACAATGCGGTCTCTCTTTTTTTATCACATAGTGTCACATATTTGCTTTCCCGGTGCCTGGATGAAATTGGCATTTGGACGAGGAAGCTGCCTGCCAGCTAAACCAGCTAACTACATTGATATTAATAGGTTCAGGGAAGGATTTGGAGAAGACTATAATTAGGAAGGAATTTTTCCCCAGTAATCATGAGCAAGTTCATCACAATATAGAGATGATTTTGTATCAGCTACTCCTGGAAGAGTGGTCAGCATATCACCCTTTTGCATTGTCAGCTGGTTAAATGCCTGCAAACTCTTCTCTAAGACATATGTAGCATGTCTGTGATCCGTGTCACTGTGACTTCTCCAGTGGAGTGTTGAAATGTGACCTTATGTGGAGCAGTACTTGAAGGTCCCTTAGAAGTTGCATCTTCTATTAATTTTTTTGTAAGATAGCTATGTGGCATGTTATTAGACTTCTTTTTCAATATTTGCAACAACTCCTAATTTCCTTTTGGATGCAATTCCAGGGATTGATTTTTTCCTATAATAGTGCAAACCTCAAGGACTTGGCAAAATTGCTTCTTTCCCAGCAAGACTCCATACACTGGCTGATTTTAGTGGGGGTGCTTCACTTCATAGACCCTAATCTCACACCTTTAAAGTCAAATGGTGTTTAATGAGTACAGCATCAAGTTTATTCCTTGGAATCAGTTCTCTATTTATCTATTTCCTTAACATATTAATGAAAATTAGCTGAAAGTAGATACCTAACAGATTGGCTGATCTTATACAATAAGTAGTCAGAGATGGCTCAATGTCTAGTTGGGAGGAGGTATCAAGTGGGATTCCCCAGGGGTCTGTTTTGGGTCCAGTATTATTTAGCACCTTGGTAATGATTTGGGTAATAGGATTGAGTGCACATTTAGCAAATTTGCAGATGACAGCAGGTTGGGTGGAGCTGCAGACACTCTGGAGGGCAGGGCTAAGATCTAGTATGGCTGTAAATTGAAGAAATCATCCACAATGAACCACGTGAAATAAAACAAGGACAAATGGAAAGTCTTAAATTTGGGAAGGAATATTGCATGCTCAGATACAGCTTGGGAAATGATTGGCTAGAATTTGTGGAAAACCCCTCCCTGTAAGTTTGCAAGAGCAGGTTAGGCAGACACTTGGCTGAGATGGTTTTAGTCGGTGATGATCCTTCCCTGAGCAGGGGACTGGACTAGATGACCTCATGAGATCCCTTGCAGTCCTACTTTCCTATGATCCTATGTCTATGGGGTAATCACAAGGGGTTCCTAATAAAGAGGCATGATCTCTGAAATTTACTGCCCCATGTTCTCTGAAAACTTTCAACATCAAAGTAAGGTGCAAAAGTTGCCTCTTTCTCCATTTTTTTTTATCAGAGGGGATTGATTAGGTGGATCAAGTATTGCCTTTTCTTTTGTTTTAGGGCAAATAATGCCCATTAGTAATTTATAGATACATGTCTGGAGAAGTATTTTTAATACACTGTAGAAAACTAATAGGTATGTTGAAAAAGAGGAAAAGTTATGTGACACTGGAGAATAGCAATAAGAAGTAAAAGCATGTGGAGGTTCAAAATAGGCCAGGTCGAGCCATTTAAAAATTAGTAGGAAGAGAATTGAAAGAGAGTTTATCAGAGCTGTATCCAATGGTTAAAACGTAATTGTTGATATATAAAAAGTCACAGATGTGTGTGCTCAGTACAGTCATTCAAAGGGGAACAAACACATTTTTTAAACCTGGGACACAATAGGAGACTTAAAGGACTGACAGATTTGTAAAATGCAAGGTGTTGTTTTTTTTCTTTGAAGCTATAGTTTTAGGCAATATCAAGGGAAAACCACTGTAGCAAGTTGTTTAAAATATTTGATTAAAATGAAGTGCAGATACAATAAGCTTAACATTCCCATACAGTAAATCATACGCATCCATGCTTTACTTTAAATGGATGAGTGGTCCCATTGACTTTGATAAGGCTACCCAATGCTTAAAGGTAAGTCTACGCTTACATGCTTTGTTGTATTGTGGCCATATGGATATAGGTGCAGAGGGAATCGTTATACTCTTCAAAAAGAACTTTAAATACACTCTGTTTAATGAGAGCTAGCTGATTAGATGTAAACATATCTAACAAACTCAAAGATCAAGAATAACTTTTATGCTGAAACACTTGACACAGCTTTAGAAATTACTTACTGCTAGAGTTTGGTTCTCAAAGAAAATAATGATCCACTTATTTTCTAAATGAAATAGAATTGAACAAAGACCTTGATGCCTAAGTGAAGGAATTTTAGAACAAATGCAAAGAAAGGCAATCACATTGGATAAAATAGAGCATGCATATTGAAGGACATGTGAGGTAGATGGATTATTAGATTCCTGTACTTGAAAGGAGAGGCAGTAGATAACACACATAATAGGATTTTCAGATAGTTTGCATGATGTTCTGAGATCAACAAAACAGAAGAGCAGGAAGGAAAACTCAACACAAATAAAAATATTCCACAGTGCTTGTCTTCTGATCATTTAAAAAGATCTAATCCATAGGCCCTTGAGTCAAGGTGAAGGCTCTCCATTGACTTCAAGGGGGCTTGATTTGGGCCCTAAAACTCCAATCTTACAAACAGTGCTTCAACTAGTTCATGTGAATAGTTCCAGTGACTTCAAAGCGACTAGTCTCTTGTAAACTGGTGTTTTGCACATGCTCCTGAAGGTAATTGAGGAATGAGTTCCTACCCCCAAATCCTTTGATTTATATGACACTTCTTTATCCCCGCTAGAAATACAAGGACTCAGAATTTATTTTCTCACCATATATTGGTTAGGAAGCAAAGCAACCAAGCCACAAATACATTCTGGAGGTATTCTATAGGGGTAAAAATTGTAAAAACTTTACGAAAGATTTCCATTTTAAACATTACTATTTACACTTGTCTGGTTGAGGTTAGGTCATAAAATCAACAGTGAATGCTATATAAAAATTCCTACCACAGAGGCCACACATAGCAATGGCACTGCTTTAGATATTTAAGAGATAATGACAATGGAATGGGATGTGTCAAAGGATAATGGTCTCCTGCTGCTAAATAAATGCCAAAGCAAAGTGGAGACATTTAGAAAAACAAACAAACAAACAAACATCAGGAGGAAAATGAGGAATTTATTTTAGAGCAGGAAATATTAATCCTGTAACTATGGTGCCGTCTATGACCTCTGAGTCTGTTGCAATAATGAAGTGATGTAAATGAACCTTTTGTCTCATACGTTGTTTATTGTTCCCTACGCACTTATTTAACTGCGTTCAGTTTGGCCTAGAGAAAAGAGTTGTGTCACCCCATCAGAAAATGTTTCCTGAGTCCAAATGCACATTTTAAAAATGGTGTTTGCTTTTCATCGAGCAGAGTTCTGTAGTCCTTTGACTGTAAGTAAGACTAATAAATTAGTATATTTTCCATGTGGTATCATTGTGCATCAGGTAAGTAAAACATAAAGTTCTATATGAATATTTTAAGAACTTGATAAAAAATTCACTAGTCTAATACTAAATTAATCTTAAAAATAGTCTTACAGTTTAACACATATTCCTAATGTGTTATAAATATGCACCAAATGTATTAAATTGCCTTTGTTGAAAGAGTTTTGAATGTGGATCAGCGCTCAAATCAAACGCTACTAAAAATGTCCTAACATTTAGGAGCAAAATAACATGCCGTCTCAACAGTATGTTCACAGGAGAAAACAGAGCAGGAATTTGGACACTATTATATATTCAAGTTCCTACCCGGAGCAGTGAGCAGACTTGAACTCTTGCTCCTTAATTTAATATTTTTGTAGAAAAAAAAATGAAAGCACAGTGTACATTTGAAGACTGTTTTCTTTAGCAAAAACATGGTAGGGTCCTTCATATCTGAAGGAAGAAAAACAAGTACAATATTTAGGATGGCATGGAGATGTGTAACTTAAAGGAATAACAAAGCATAAGCAAAGAATGCCAGGAAACATTTTCTAACAGCCTATGTTATATTTTTTCTTTTATTTGAGATCCTTACTGGACCCAAATCTGTAAGAAGCTATCAACTATTAACTGGAGATGGATGTAATGGTTTAATACTTACTCATTTTCATCTATAATTTCTATTTGAGATATTAGTTTGAATGTCGTTTGAACCATATTAGTGATAAAGCACTTCAATGAGAGCCACACAGCAACTCCAACATCACAAATATTTATTGTGATAGCAGTAGCATAAAAATCTTGTTTATCTCTATACCTCCCTATAACACCACACCCCTGCGAGGTGGTAAATTTCTATTATCTCCATTTCAAAGTGTTTAATTTGGTTCAGAATGTCTGGTTTCCATTCCAGCACTTGGGAAGGAGTGGTGTAACATAATCTATATAACACACTCCTTTGTACAGTCAGCTTGTTAACATGCTTGAGGAATGTGGTGCTCTGAGAGATTTCCCCCCCACATCCTTTGATGCACATATTCACTACTAATTTTAAAAGATCCCTCATGATGTCTTAGGACTATTTCACACATGAGTGAGTTTATATACATTTATACACCATATATGTGTGTGTGTGTGTGTGTGTGTGTGTGTGTGTGTATGTATAAATAAAATAGGCATGATATATAGCTCTATAGATGGATATCTATATATACATATATATATAGAGAGAGATCTATATATATCATATATTATCTATTATCTATAGAGATAGATAACATATATGATGGGTATGTCTAATAAAGATATTATCTACATTAAACAAAACCGACTTTTACAGAAAACATATTAATTGCAAAAGAAAACTATGTCCCTGACAAAGTCCCATTACTGCTTGCACCTTCCTCTCAGTCTGACATTTTCATTTGTGTATTTTCCTCTTGAAACACTTCCCTTGTTCTTGTCCCTCAAGCATCCTCTCTTTTTGTCTGACAAATCCCTCCACAGAACCCCACTTCCAAAGACCATGAAATAACCTCATCTACAATCAGGAACCTAAAGCTGGAAAGACCCCTGGGGTAGAGTCTTGCTGTGGTGAGTCCTGCCATGGCTGTCAGCCGTGTCATAGGACACGTTAAAAGCTTTGCTGTTCTTAACTATGCTGCTAAATTTCTCATTCGCCCAAATAAATGTCTGCAAATAAAAAAAATAGAAGTGGTCCCAAGGAAGGTGTTTCAGTTAGAGGAATGCCACAAAATATCCTTTGCTGTGTTCTCCCTGCATCGTGCATATCACAGGCATACCCACCAACACATATGGTACCAGAGTCCTCTGTGACCTGAGTCATCATCACTTGGAGCCAGATTAGGAAATCCATACTCACACTGAGTATTACTCATTACCTAGATTACAGCATCCAGCCCCATTGTGCTAGGCACTGCATACATCTGTAACGAAGAGACTGTCCCTGCCTTGAGGAATGTATCTTACTAAACAAAGAACCCTGCCTGACTTCAATCAGAGAATTTATGGAGTAAGTTTATGACAGCCTTAGCTCTCCATTTATCAAAGGAAATTAAAATTGGCCGGTTCTGTCTGCTTTAGAAGGCGAGGACTGTCTATTAATATGTGCATGAGTGGTGAAATGCTTTTCCTTGCTTAGAACTATGACAAAAATTAGCAATGGCGGTCAGTAATAACCCACGGCTTCATTGGCTCATAGATTCGAAGGCCAGAAGAGACCACTCTGACCACGTAGGCTGACCTCCTGCCAGAGGAAGTGCAGTATGTGCAGCAAGCCAGTGACTTCTGCTTGTCCTAGTCTCTAGAAATAGGAGCGCCAGAAGACTATTAGGCCAGTGCAGCATCTCAGAGCCCTTAAATTTACTTAGTTAACCGGTGTTATCTGCCTATATTTATAACCCAGTGGACTGGCTTCTGTGTCCCTTTGGGATTCGCCTGTCATGGACATGTCCTCATCCCTCCTGTATTTTACTATATCCGCTGTTGGTTGCAGCCAGAAATCCGAGCTCCTTTCCCTGTGCCCTGGGGCACGCAACAACCCTATGGTTCATTCACTGCCCCCAAATGCTTCAGCTCACTGCTGAGGTCCTGGGTCGGGCGGGGAGGCAGCTCAGTGGCTCTGGTGACCTCCCTCCCTCCCTCCCTCCCCAGCGAGCCCGTGTCCGACCCCTTCTGCAACCCGGCCACGGCGGCCGCTCCCGGCGGGGGGCCCGCCCCCCGGCGCGC
>NW_005841958.1:2946939-2947147 GCF_000455745.1 Alligator sinensis | reverse complement strand
GCCTTTTAAAGCACTGCCCCACTCTTACCACACCATCCCTGATATTGGGCCGGGGTGCCAACTATCTGGCACTGTGCACACGCACACACACACACACATATACACCCACACACCTGATCTTAGCCTTACAAAACGGCCGAGAAGCGATACACACACACACACACACACACACACACACACACAGTCTCTAGACACACAAACAAACGTG
>NW_005841958.1:2938044-2946775 GCF_000455745.1 Alligator sinensis | reverse complement strand
GCGGCTCTTACCTTGGTCCGGGAGCGAGGAAGTCGCCTCCCAGCTGGAGCGGGGCCGCGAGACGCCTCCCTCCCCGCTGTCCCTCCGGCCGCCTCTTCCCGGCCCGAGCGCCACCCTCTGCACCGCCGGCCCGGGCCCCGACCTGCTCCCCGCGAAGGGCTGCTTCTGCGCCGCAATGCTGCTCCCGGGCTCCCCAGCCCGACGCGCGCCCGGGGGAGCCGGAGCGAGGAAGTCGCCTCCCAGCTGGAGCGGGGCCGCGAGACGCCTCCCTCCCCGCTGTCCCTCCGGCCGCCTCTTCCCGGCCCGAGCGCCACCCTCTGCACCGCCGGCCCGGGCCCCGACCTGCTCCCCGCGAAGGGCTGCTTCTGCGCCGCAATGCTGCTCCCGGGCTCCCCAGCCCGACGCGCGCCCGGGGGAGCCACGGGGCTAAAAGCACCTCCGCGCAGGCTCCTTCCCCGACAGCCGGCGCTGGAATAAACACAACGGCACACATGGCAACAGCGTGTTTTGGAAATCAAAACTTTCCCTCCACCTTGACTTTATTCAACTATGTGGAAGACCCGGGCAAGAAGCGGGTGGTGGGAGCCCAGCCAGGGGTGCGGGCGCTCTCTAGTGGCAAGAGCCGCGCAAATGGCCAGAGACCGCAACCACCGCAGACACGAGCTTTTTAAAATCACCGTCACACCCGGGACGTTTTTCCGTTTTTTACCCCAAAAGGATCCGTTGAGTAGATTCGGGGCCGCGTGATCCAAAGGCAAGTAGAGGTATCAGAAGCAAGGTGTTATTAGATAGATAGATAGATAGATATATTTCTATATAGATATAGATAGATAGATATACTTCTATATAGATATAGATAGATAGATAGATATATCTATATCTATAGATAGATAGATATCTATCTAGATAGATAGAGATATATATATAGTGTATCTATACTAGCAATGTGCCAGTTATTTAAAAAAAAAAGCCAGTTATTTATAATGCCATTTATTTAAAAAAAACCCAAACATTTATTTACAAACTATTTATAAGCTATTAAGAAGCCACCAGCAGACTCTCCCTATGCCTGAAGGAGGGGGGTTGTGCCGGAAAGCCTGCACAGAACAATTTTTCCAACTATTTAGTTGGCCTAATAAAAGATATCACATTTACCTGAAGAAGCTTGTCTGCATTAAAAGGATAGTAATTTATAAACCCCAAACAACATTTTGCTTGTGGACTTGAATTGTTCCCAGCACCATCGCCCAGAGAATGCCATTTTTAAGGAAAAAATGGCACTGTATTGCTCCTTCTGGTTACAACAAGGTTAGTAAAGAGAAAGGGCTCTTAAAGCTACTTCTAAAACCCTCCAAGAGAAAGGAAATAAAAGACTTTAAAATTCAGTCAGATCATATCAGCTAAATCCCTGGGCTCACTGCACATTAGAGATACTTTTAAAACGTATGGCATTTTGCTTTGCTTTTCATTTTCCCTCTCTAATTTGACTTAAATTAAAATAATAAATACAATAGTGCTGATTCTAAAGCGTTTTTTACCTTATTGTCTGCAAGTGCTCCTTTCTGGCACTTTTCCTCTTTCCCCTCCAAAAAAAATTCAAAATTGCCTCAATCCTGCTCCTATTGAAGTCAGTAGGAGGAAATCAGACCCAATAGGATTTAATTGCTATTCTCCAACAAATATGTTTGTGAAAATCTAAAAAAGAAACTATTGTGTATGGAAATTAATGGCCATTCTTAGCACTTACCTGGTGCTTTTCATGTCTAAAGTGTCTTACGAATGGTAGGCCAGCTTGTGCTCCCACCGAAGTCAATGAGGCCTCCATTTTATAAAGCAGGCATAAACGAAAGCTGTGGTTATATGAATGTACTGGAAAAATGAGCTTGAACTTAAAAATGCTGAGGCCTTGGAGGGGTTTTTCAGAACCCCATACAGAAGATCAGGATTAAATTCAGCAGCTGTTTAGCTGCAGATCGCCCCGATAGTCCTCCTTCTGTTTTGTAGGGGATAGAAAATCTCATTTTCTAGACATGTCCGTAACTAGCACAACGCTACAGAGGGAGCTGATGACAAAAGCTTGAATTGTGACTCCAATTCCTCGTGTCTATGCTCTAGCTCACAGCTTCCCATTATTTTCCCCGACTCTGAGATTCAACAGGTAATAAGGCACTGCGGGAAATGCAGTGGGCTAGGATCAGGTTTAGGATTATCTAGACTGGCTCTGGAAGGTGACATCCTTGGAATAACCCTGCTCCCAGGAATACTGAGGCCTCTATCCAGAGAGCTTGATTGGGAGCACGCTAACCTGTACCTGCTCTCTTATGCAAATGTAGTATTTTTACTAAACATCAACAGGTTAAGGAATAAAACATACATATCAGTGCAACCTTTAGAGAACTGCATTTAGATTTACAAACAACACTGTAACTGGGATCAACAGGCTATAATTAGAATTTAATAATCCGAGTGGAGGAGTAATATGCACGCTGCTTGAGAAATTGGAGCCTTTTTTCTGCAGTTCTGAACATTCTGCTTTGTAGATTGGACTCCAACTTGCTCAACACAATTACTGTCCTACTGAGGCAAACATGTTACAAATAAGAACAATAAGATCAGCAATAGTCTAACTCTAATACCATAAACAAAGGGAATAATCAGAACACCTCCTGCCCGGATGGAATCTGCACAATTGGGACAAATAATTAGCATGGTTATTTAAAAAATAAAAAACAGTCAGGGAAAGAAATATTTCCCAGACTTTGGAAGGATAGATGCTGGCAAGCACATTGCAGGCTCTCTGTGAGAGGGAGAGATGAATGCTAGAATCAGCCTATCATTTATATATAATGTCCACCTGAGTATGGACACACACACACACACACACTTAATGCAATAGATGAAAAGGGAAAAAAATCTCCAAATGACTAGAGTAGCCACACAATAGAGGCCACACACATAATGGACTTAATACGGAGTGAATAATTACCCATAGAAATCACCCAAGAAGTCATTTTCAATCAATCATGACATTTGCTGGCCTAATCATTCACAAAGTATTGGCCCACTTGAGGAAAGAGTTAAAACAGTAAACACATAAAGGATTTCCCAAAATATTGGAAAAGCATTTGGTGAATATTATTTGATCAATTGTACCAATAACCCCTGATGCTTACAGAGTGCCTGTTACCTGAAGATGGCAGAACGATTTCCAGTTATGTTCACTAAATGAGTCTCCAGGGTACTGTCTGATACGGAAGTAGTAGTATCCCTATGGTAAAGATGATGAAATTGTGGCATTTAAGTGGCTTGCCAAGAGTCTCAATGTGAATCAGTGGCAGAAGCACCGATATGACACAGGCATGTTGATGATTTGACTCCTAGGCTGTGTCCAGATGAGTAAGGCTGTGTTCTTGCAGCATCACAAATAGTAGCAGCACAAATCTGTGCTGTTACTTTGTGCCTCAATGTATGTCCCTACATGTGAACTTCATTGTGCGACACATTGTCCCACTGTGGGCAAACCACTCTTGCCCAGCTCCTCCCTACTTCCTGCTGGAGCAGCTGGGGCACGAATGGAGAATAGAGATGCTCTGGCCGGCTGCCAGGGCATCGCACTGGAGGACCAAGCCTCAGTTTGTTTCAGTGCATGCTATCGTAGTGTGCGCTGCACCATTTTTTCCCTGGTGCTTTCTTTTGCCTTTGGGAAGTCCTGGTGGGAAATCCTGGAAGCAAATTTTGTCCCCGTGCTGCAAATCTGCAGTGCGGGGCACATTTTAATGTTCTACGCATGCAGTTTGTGGTGCCACAAAGCGGTTTCTGGTGCCACTAACTGCACGCCCCGGTCATCTGGATGCAGCCTTACAAATAGGTGTGTGTAGTCTGTAGACTGTAAGTAAAAAAGCAACATAAATCCCATTGAATTTCAATATGGGTTGGACACCTTAGGCTCTCTGAAACCTTAGTGAGGCTATTTGAAATGTGATCATTTTCTAATGCAATTTTAAATAAATACTCAAGCAGTGTGCTCTATCATCAGCCTGCTTTGAGCTATCCAATCTCGGATCACACTGGTGACTGAGAATAATCTGGGTCGTTCTTAACACCCCATACACATAAAATGAACTGGGGCGGGGGTGGGGGGGCATGTTGTTACTGTAGGGACAAAACAGCTCCTCAGCTGTTAGGTAAGGATGCTTCACTTTCCACAAGGCATAAAAGCTCATATTAGTGCTGTTTGGGGATTTTTTTTGCTGAGTTCTCTTTTCGTCAGAAAAAGCCAATTAATTTAAGCCAGAGCTTTTTGAGGGTACACATCAGCTTCTATGAACAATTTATTCTGGAAAGGTGTTTGCTTGCCAGTGTGATGATATTTCTAGTCAAAACCAGAGCCAGCAAGCCCCACACCACAGAGCAGGGCACTCATCTGGCTATGGGAGCTGCATTAGGCAAAGCAAAAACTTGAACCCTGATCTCTCATAGCTCAGGTGAACATCTTAAGCAGCAGGCTATTGCCTGTTTTGGGCTGGGGTTGAATATCAGCTTCAATGCAAGGTAGATATAAGACTGAATGAGAGTTTCCACTGGCCTGCCATCAGCTCTCTCTCTACTTTTGTTGTTTCCTTATTTATACTCCAACCCTTCCTCCTCCTTTACGCTGAAAGAGTTGGAGAAAAAAGAAAGGGTGTAGTCAGGAAAATGCTTGTGAAGCCTGGTGCTGTGGGGAATGTGCTTATAACCGATGAGCTTCCCAGATAGATGGGAAGCCAGCTTGGGGTCCCCTAAAGCTTTTGTGATGCACAAACAGCTGGAACCAAACACGGAATAAAACTGATTTCTTTCCAGCACCTGAAACCCTGAGGGATCGCGGGATGTGGTGTGGTACCAGGTGTGAAAAGGAGCTTAAGACCCTCTCTCAGGGGGGGGAAAGGAGTGGCTGAAAGACCCACCAGAGGTGAAACTCAGGCAATATGGAAAACAGTAGGGTAAACAGCACCTGCAGGGAATGAGTGCCAGTGTAAAGGAAGGGGTGTAGTGCTGCAATAGCTATGATGGCCCAGAGAATATATAAGAAGCAGGGTTTGTTTGGTAGTATCTTTTACTTGACTGACTGCATCGTTTGAGCAGCTGTTCGAATGAGCTTTTTTTCTGACAATAGCTAGTTTTGAAGCACTAGATACCCTTAATGGTTTTCAGTTAGACTGAGAGAAAGGAGGCTGACTATCCAACTGTACGTAAGAAGTCAGGACAGTGCTGCATTCCAAATAAAAAGGAAAAATGTACGAGGTGTGTTTTTAAACATACAGTAAAAGAGGAAGGTGAATCCATGCAAGAGTTTGTGACTGATCCCAAGTTTAGAAGCCAAATTTGCAGGGTTAATTTAGTCCCTAATTACTACTGATCGCATTGCAATTAAGATCTGGAACAAAAAACACTCAGAAAAGACTCTTGCAAGACACAGAACTAACCCTTGGACTTTGCCAAGCAGAGAAAGTTAAACAGTGTAAACTGAAGCTTCTGGAGAACAGACAGAGGTCTCCCATCCCTGTCACCATAGAAAATTCAAATATAGAAGGAGACGTGGACATAGAAAAGCATATGGAGCTCCATACTTGAGCCCACTAAGTGGGAACTGCACCCGCTGTGACAACCAGCCCAAGACAAAGCAAGCCCAATCCTATAGGCAAAGATGAGAAGGAAGAAAAGGCAATGGACTACATCACTTTGCAAGAGTTTGCATGCGCCAGCATAGTATGCACAGCATGGACAAAGATGATAGTACTAACTCAGGAACTATTCTTCAGGGAAGCAATGGGCAACATTGCAGCAATAGATGATTGGACTGACAACCCAAAACAGGGAAGTTTATTCATTTTGGGTTGCACGCAGACACGCAAGCTAATGTGTTGCCAGAAACTGCACTGTGAGAGTGCTGTGGAGATGTTTTTGTGGATATCCACAGACAGTTGGAGCCCTACAAGAATACAACAGATCTGTTACAGGCACTTAAGAGAATGATTATAATTGTGGTTTGTTATCCAATCTCAGGAGGTCAAAAGGAGAGCCTGATTCGTATTTTGATTTCCAAGAAGAACAGTTAAGTAACAGCTAAGTGAGAATGTACCAGGATGGGTTTTGTAAATGGGAGAGAGACCCAATTTTAACAGAAATGTTTTCTGCAGAAAAAAAGCTACCTCTGGCACTGGTGTTTACTGACCCTTTGGATTCTTTCGTTCGTTAATGAAGTAGTGTTTGAGTAGAAATAAGGAATATAAAAGACATGACCCAGGAATAATGGATAAGACCAGGAAGGTAAAGTAATTCCCAGACCAGGTTCCTGCCTCTGATATTTCCTTCTGGCTCTAAAAAAGGTAGATTTTTTTTCTTTTAGTTGAGAATGGCATTAGAACAGCATTTGAAAAATGTAATGGTAGGACCCTGCTCTGGCCTTTCAAAGAGATGACCTCCAAATATTGCAACAATCTGAAAATAAACTGTTTACTATTTACCTTCCATTTCTCATAGGCTTTCCTCCATTGGACTGGATTACAAATGGCCCTATTCTGGAAGGATTCACAAGAGAGAGAGATTTTTTTTCAGGGAGAGTTGCAGGATTTTGTGATAGAGACATCTCAGTAAAAAAAGGCATATGACAAACAGGCTCTTGGATTTGTCATACTGCCTGCAAAGCAGAATGCCCAAGACAAAGAAATACCCAGCCTCTTATTCTCTATTTCCATACAGTTGATACCATCTGTCCAGCATGTCTGTCCATCATCATGGTCTCTGAAAGCTTGTTTCCCCCAATGGGATTCTGCAAAGGCTCCTAACAGTTCTTTCCCAAGCAGTTAGCTGGTTTTCGGCATGGTGCAGGTTCTTTCCATTAGGACGCAAATGTGGTGATGGAGTACTTATTAGTTGTATTTACATGAACATGCATAAATACTAATTTCCCTGAACCCAGCATGACTCCAAACAGCAGGCCACAAATGTCTTTGCTCACCGTTCCAAGGCTCTTTCCAGCCAGCCTCTATTGTAGACCTCTCTCAGCTTGTTTTCTCCAAGTCCTGGGCCAAATACTTATTGCTATGTTCTCTGTAAAGCTTCCTTGCTACGTTCTCCGTGAGTCTTTGCAGTGGTCCTGCTGCGTCCCTCTTGCACACATGGGAACACAGCTGAAATCAAATCCATTCCCCATCACAGGCCTAGGAGCCCCTTTTGACTTTTGGCTCAATCACTATCCTTTCTTTTGCATGCTCTTTGATGGGGCTTTGCCATTGTTTAACAAAGAGCTCTTATTTAGCCTGAATGGAAGGTGAGTATCATGTCCAATAGCTTCAGCCAGGTGCCGGGATTGCTGGACCCTTAGGATAACACTGCATTGCAGAGTATGCTATTTCCATTGCTAGCTTTTGTGAGTAGCTTGTATTAAACTATGTGCGGACGAGCTTGTATTTGTGAAATTATATTGCGAGAGGCAAAAATCTTTGTGGGCGATACCTTTTATTGGACCAGCTGCATGATAAAGTCAGAGAAGCTTTTGAATGCAAGGCTTTCTTCACCCCAGCCAACTTTATCCCAACCAGGCAGCTGGTCCAATAAAAGATACCACCCACAAAGATCCTTGCATCTTGCATAATTCCTGGACCATCACGGCTACCAAAACATTAAATTATACTGGACTAATAAATACTTAAGGATGGCATGCAAATTTGTGAAGCAAAATAAAATACTCAAAGATTAGACTGAAGGATGGGTTATCAAAAGCTAGACAGAGAGATTGTTAATTAAATGAAAACTTACATGTACATTGAATTAGTCAGGGTAGAATTAATTAGACACGTGGTATGGATGAGTGCAGCCCATTCATTGTGTTAGGAGCTCAAAGTCCCTTGGGGAGTGCCAGAAATCCACATATACTATCCCTCATGGCTGGAGTTTGCCTCTGGACCTCTGAGCTACGTAAAAGACGTGTGCAATCAAATTGCCCGGAGGTAGACAATTCCCTGCTGACATTGTGTCTGACGGAGCATGTGTATGTTGTTGTTCCAGGTCCTTGCAGGAATAACATGTTGTGCTCATGCAACAGGCTCCTGGGGCACGAATGTCACTCAGGGGTATGTGAATAGCAGGTGCTTAAGACCTGTAGCACGATAGGTTTACTACTCCATGTCAGGATCTCAGGATAAGGTGAATGCCTATCCTACTGCATCTTTGGAAGATACTCCTAGCCTGGGCCAGCCACTTTTTCAGTGGAGGGTTCTGCTATCCACTTAAAGAGCATTATCCTGCTTGCTAGTGCTGCCTGGGTGAATCTGAGCTAAGAAAACTTACTGCTGAGTCCTGATTTCACATCGCTGGGACACTTAGGCCAGACCTGGTATAACCAAATACAACAATATCAACAAAATAATCAACCCTCTGGGAGCAGCGCTTCTCCCTATCAGATCCAGAAGTCCTGCTGGTGGCAGAACTGGTAGATTTGCTGTGAAAGACAGGTGGCTGTTTCTGGGGGCTGGGGAAGTCAAACAGAGCTACATACCCTGGTTATGTATCATGAAATCTGGATCTGCATGACTGAGCAGGGAGTTGGTTGGAGGGAAATGGCCAGAGCATCCCAGTTTTCTTGAATCAGATGCCAGAATTGCTTGGTCTGGGCACTGTGGGGCGGGCCTGGGCTGTAACCCTCTTGATATAGGCTTATCCTGCATTTTTCATCTCCTAACCTAGAAAT
>NW_005841958.1:2930324-2938013 GCF_000455745.1 Alligator sinensis | reverse complement strand
CCTGCGGAACTCTACAAGTGCGTGAGACCCTGATGAAATCTCAGGGAGACGCAGGATAACCGTGAGTTCTCATTTCCTGCATTCAAGCTGCTGTTACTTATCCTTGCTGAAGGACTGCAGTAAGGTTAGAAGGCCCGCACATGATTATTTACAGTCATCTCAGTCACAAAAGGAAATTTCCCCTGTGGCCCTCTTTTCCCTCTACACACCCACAAAGCAGACCAAAGGGTCTTTCATTGGTGACATGCCAATATGGTCATACACGTCCTCAGTCACATTGACCGTACCAGCTGTGGGTACTGCAGCAAGGAGTGGGTGAGGTTTTTATGTGTCCTTCCATAAACCAAAACACTTATAAGCACAGCTCATGCTGTGTATTGCTCTAAATGCTTCCCGGTATGTCCCTGGAAAAAAACAAACCCCCAAACAACGCCCCCCACCACCAGCACCAAAAAGCCCCAAACATATTGGGTCAGATTCTAAGCTAGAGGAAACTGTTACAGCCCTTCTGCCAATCTATCCCATACATAGTGTTAACAGGCCGCTGGCTCCTACTGGCATTGTCAGGCCATTAATAGAGTAGAAGTAATTACGATTAATATAAAGTAAGTGTGTGTGTGTCTGAAACAGCATTCCAGAAGCCCACGGCAGTACATCACTGAGGTCAGTGGGACTACAGTAATTTCTACTGCTGTAGCTCGGGCTCATTTCACCAAGGTTTCGGATGCTTAGTTCATATTAAATTCATATATTGCATTTTGCTGATTTTTGCCTGGATATTTCCAGAAGGTGAAATCTCCGTCTCTAAGAGGCCCAGAAACCATCCACCAAACAAACTTCCTGCTACCCATGGGGAGAGAGAACCCCAAGTCATGATTTATAACCCATGTTTGGACAGACATGTGCCTTGAGCTCCCTCTTGTGGCAATTTTAAATGATTTACTTTAGCTTTGAGCTTTTACCTTTGTCCTGGCAGGCGCACAGCCAGATAGTCAAAGGCTCATAACCCACGATAGGGAGTTGATTTTTAAAAGAGTGAAGCCCTTATGTTGGGAGCTAACTACAGGCAATTTTTTCCGGTCGACAGAGTTCTGCCCCAGCAGCTCCCACTGTGACACTTTGGGACACTTTGGGCAAAAGAGCTCAGCTTGAAAATCTAACCAAGAGACCTGAGATCTGCCCTCCTGTAATTGGATGTGACTAAAGTGCAGAGGAGCCTAATCCAGTGAAAAACAGCTGCATCTCCCCAAGCCGGGAATGCTGCACATGTGAAAAGGCCCCGGAAGACTAGAAACTGCAGATTAATCAATCCTATAATAACGGAGTTGTGGAGATTCATGGAGAAATGGTCAATTCATGCAAATCATCTCCCAACTGCCTACAACCAGCTACTTGGGTCTTGAGTTGGGGGCGACTTTTTTTGTTTGTTTTTTGGTCCCATTAAAATCCAGTATACCATGGAAACAATTCCAAGGACAGTTTAACAAGCATGCTTAGTTAGAGGCTACCATTATCTTGGGAACCCCCCTCCTCTTCCAGCCACGGTTCCCCATATCTGTTATCAAGGTTCCTTGACACTTTGCATTATAAAATTCTGTTTTTACTTGCTTATACCTTTGCCAAGGGTTCAGGATGAAATTTTCTATGCCAAGTGGCTGCCTCAAGTTGAATTTTGGAAAAATGAACCTCAAGGAGAAAGCAAGTTTAAGTAGCCATCTGATTACGTGAACACGATCCATTCGAAGCACTGGATGAAGCAGAGGGCTTGTAGAAAAAAAAGATGCGGTCATCTAATTAAAGACTGCACAACAATGCACACGCATAAGGGATCTGAATAAAGGCAGCTTTCATGTTGCCATTTCCTAAGCTCAGAGTGTCTGACTTTTAACAAAGGGTAAGCGTATGTGTATTTATTTCTATTTTGGGCAGAGGATTTCTCCCTATAATGTAGCGGAGAAAAGCACATTTTTTTACTGGGATAACCCACATGAGAGAGAAGACAAAGGAGGACAGGAAGGCTGTTGGAGTGGTAAGTCAATATTCCCACTAGGCCTTCTGAGAGCAAGTGCAAATCCTGTGCTTTTCTCCCATTAACCTACACTGTCCAGGTTTAAATGAGAGCAGAATCTGACCAAATTCTGCTACAAATTGACCATTGTGTGGCACCCAGGTCAGTGTTTAATATGAATAAAACACATATTTCGGCTGTTAGCGATGTGCCTCAAATAACCTCTCAATCCCAAATTAATGAACAAAAATAATGATGGTACTTTCAGGTGGGCGAAATAGCTCTCTAATGGAGTGGCTTGCTGAGCTAATCACTTTCATTAGTATAAACATCTGATGATACCAAAGGATAAAGTGTTTGTGTGCTGCAGTAAAGTAACTTCAGCAAGGATGATTCCTACTGGCATGATAATGTATGCCCTTCTGCACATTTTTAAGATTGATTTTAATTATACATGAAGCTGATGGTTTCAGGATGCCCCCACCAATTAACTCTTTCTTTAGTTCAAACCTTTCACTGGTTGTATGAAGCTGATTGTAAAATACTCTGTTTCTCAATAATTTACAAAGTAATCAGAAGCAAAGAATTTAGGCCCCCTGAGCTCTGGGCCAAATTCTACTCCCACTCCAGTTTCTACAGCTCCAGGGAGTCCCACTCACAGCTGCTGGGGCTGGATTTGGGAATCCAGCCCCAGCTCCCGATATATGGCACATATATAGTTACATGCTCCCGATATATGGCACAAAGACCTAATGTAGAGATGCTTTTTGTGTGCTGTCATGGGAACATATGGAAGCCTGGGGTGGATTTCTAGTTCTTCCCACTCTTGACAGAGATAAAAGGCATTAGGCTCATAATGGCTTCGTAGGAAGCCATAAGATTCGGCCCTGTTTGATCCCACAGAGCTACCAGTGCCCCACCAGGTATTAGACAAAAGATTTGTAACCTAGGTAGGTCGTTTCCTTGTGTGCTATATAGGTCAGACATATTTGCAGAAGGATGCATCGAGAATTAACTGCAAGCCCATTAAGCATAGCGGTGGCACATGCCCCTCGTTCAGTTCTGGAGACATGTTCCCTAGGACATTATTATAAAGCACACCCTAGTAATATGCTACTCTGCAGTTTCTGTAAGTCAATAAAAGACATCAATAATTCACCTAAAAGCAATGGTCATAGAACTATAACATCAAATGGAGATGACTTAGGATACAACAGACATTATTATACATTAATGTTTAGAAGGGGGGGGTTGGAAGGAAATGTTCTTCTTTTGAGGAGATGGGGATTTTCACAGCAAGCGGGCATTTGAATGGTTAATATTTCCACGTCCTAGGTGTGTTGAATGTCAGATGCTTAAACTCAATGTTTTGCATCAAATTCAAGTTTTTTTTGTCTTGGAGAATGAACGGGGGCAAGATTTGTTGGTGATGAGGGTCACATCTTCATCTCAGGGAAGAGAGATTGCTCGGGTTAAACAGATTTGCCTGTGGGGTGGGTTGACTTCAGCCTGGAGCAACTATCCTGGTTGTCCAAGCTTCACCTGAGGGTATTTTCTGTCAGTGTGGTAGGGGACAGGCTCCAGGCCCATCTCTCTTTTCTGGCATATCTGCCCAGGGGCACAGAAAATAAAGCCTTGGATTTAAGGGTTTTACATTTTGTATATAGATAATCTTTTTGTCTTTGGCAATACATTTGTAAAGGAAGATGGGCATGTGTTATGCTGCTGTTTAGGAGCAAGTAATTACTTTTTTCAGTTTGGTGGCTAAACCAAAATATCGGAGGGGGGCGGGGAAATAAAGCTCAGGTTGGGGTGAAACAGAAAAGTGTTCAGGCTTTTCAGTGAAACATTTGCCCGTTTGCTTTGCGCCAACCCAGAATGTTTCATTTGATGCCAAATGAAACCTGCTTTGTTTTGGGATTATTTTCATTTCCTTTTTTTTGGAACAGAGGCTATTTTTCCCCCCTGAAAAAGGCCAATTTAAAATAAAACTCAAAAAAGTGTTGTTTAGAAGTGTGAACAGTGTTGGAATGAAAGCTATTCTGTATCTGCCTCTACCGCAGTCACCTGGGAAATTCTGCTTCACATCTCTTTAAGTGCTTCTCCAGGGCAACCCTTTTGTGACGAGCTTGTCCTCCTGCCTTGCACTCTGAATAGACCCACAAAGGTCCCGCTGCTCGAGGACTGGGTTTCTACCCCCATTGCTCAGCCATGGTTAATGTGGAAGGAATAACTGCAACTAGTCTAACTCTTGTGTCCAAAACAGAAGCACTCAATCTTTGGGATGCATCTCAGGCATCCCAAGGGGAAACCAGTTCCTTAGATCCTAGCCCTAGACTATTCATGCCCCACTGGAAGGCAGCCAATCCCACAGAGCCCAGTAACACATTCAAGACTCCCAACTAACCAATGCTTCTTTCTTTCCTCCCGCAATGAAGGTAGGTTGACTTTCTCCAAGATGTTAGTGGTTTTTCACCACTAGAGAAAGCCCTGCTTTCACAGCTGCATGGGCACCGCTATATCAGCAGATCTCCCTACTGGATATGCAGCGTACATTGCTGGAGCTGGTATCGGGTGGGAGCAGAATGGCTTTTGTGCCAAAGGCTTTTCAAACATCTGCCTTCATACTTCCTATGATGTCGTTCATCAGTAAGCCAACTTACTGCAGGGTAATGTCCTAGGAAGGAGGGCCTGCTTTTGGGTCTGCCTATCAGTCAGCAGCTGGTGAGGGTGCTCTACTAAATAATACTGTCTTGTGGCTGATATTTGGTTTCCTCCAGGGCCTTCTGGAAACCGGCAACTTCCAGGATGGACTGCATTGGTCCATGGCTGAGGATTCCTCTGATCTCCATGTTGACTCAGGACAACGGTATATTCTCCCTATTTTTGAGGCTCAGTGGGAGACTAACAGTGTGAAATCTTTAGGCTCTTTCCTGTGAGAACAATCTAAGTGAAGCTATGGTTATAATGGCCAGGAAATCCTAGCCCAGCAGCATATACCCCCATCTATATTTAGAATATCCTCTTGAAGAACACATAAGAGGTAGCACAAGAAATGCTACCACCCACAGATTTTATGAGCAGTTCACTGGAAATTATATGAAATGGCAGCAATATTCCCTAGGCAGCCTGCCAATGTTCTTTCTTCATTGCATGTTCAAGTACTGCTGGGAAAGTCCTTGTGCATGATGCTTATTTTTCATGAAGGCTCCCTTGACTTGAATCCACCTGTTGCGCACGAATACCACTGTTCCTCTTCATCAGCATCAATGTACGATCTTATACTGTGTGGAGAGGCCGGAAGGTAACAGAGAAGGAAACATTTCTGGTGCTGCAAGATGCTGAAATGGTGACGCCTGGTCTGCTCCTCCTTCCTAGAGCTCCCAAACAGAATGCATACATCTCAGCTTCTTGCACAATCCCTCCATGCTTTCTTCTGCATGCCTGCTTAGGCATGGCATGCTCTCTATAAGTTCATAGGCAAGGCGCCGTTGTCCTGTCCACAATCAAGTCTCTATTATGGACTCACTTCTATTATGCATTATTACCATGAGTTGCACTGACTTCAGTAAAAAGGGTTACTTATTGTTCCCTTTACCCTGACGCTGCCTCTCTTCAGGTTGTTAGTGTGGCAGGGTGTCTGTCCTTCCAGGGGTGGCTGTGAAGCCCCTGAAGTCCCTGCAGCCCTCACTTCCTGGGCAATCACCCCTTCAGTTGCTCACCACACCTTGATGTTTATTACTTTTATGAGGGAAGTTGCCCCAGGGCTTCCCTAATTGCTCTTAAGTGAGCACCAGGTACCAGTGGTGCCTTATGGGATAATTGCAGGAGTCCGTTCCTCCCCTACACCATTACCCATGTCTTGCAGATGGCATCCTCATTGATGTTCTCTTTCACTTATTCCCCGCCCTGCGGTTCCTGGACCCTGTCCGGTCCCACATGCTCAGCCCCTCAATCTGGGCTCCAGACCCTTACCTGGGTCCCTAGGGACCTCCTCCTCCCCCGAGCTCCTCCCCAAAGCTCCAGACTGCTTTGGTGTCCTCTCTGTGTTGGTGCTTCAGAGCTGCAGTCCTCCTGCTGGGGTGGGCTTATACTTGCCCTAAACCCAGCCTTCCTCCTGAGTTGGGTGACTCCCTCTACCCAGCCTAGCCTCACCTACCAGCTCCCTGGGTCAGCAGATATGTTGGGGGCCATACTCTAAATTTACAGACTCATATTAATAATAATAGTAAGGAATTCCCATCCCCTTTGCAAAGAAACCAACCCATTCTTGGGCATAGATAGCAACTGCTTTTGGGAAGGTGATACTGTCAGCTCTTTGGGTGTTTATACACATGATCTGGGAGTGTGTGTGTGGTGGGGTGCTCTAATTAAGAGCACTCTTGCAGCAGCTCTAATTAAAGTACCTGGAGCATCACATGTATTGGCGTCCCCACGCTGAAACATAGTGGAAGGGGCGCTTTAATTAAAGCTCATTCAACAAGCTTTAGTTAAAGCGCCCCCAGTGCTATTTTTCAGCATGGGGACGCTGATACAAGTGACGCTGGAATCTGGTGGAGCGTGGTAATTACCACCTGATTAATTGAGTCTGTTCTGACACATTGTAATTACAGTGCATCAGAGCATGATCAGTGCATCATACTCACTGCATGTGTATAGGAGCCCTTTGAAACAGGGGCCATCTTTGTGTTCTGGGTTTGTACAGCGATTTCGTATGGTCCTGGCTCGTGCCCGGGGCTCCCGCATGCCACCACCATACAAGTTAAATAATAACAAACCACTGGGATCCTTTTTGACTCAAATAGCCAATGTTCAGCATCTTGTAGGAAGTTTCTAGTACGTAGAAATTAGGAGTTTTTTGACACAGTTCTTTATTACAGTGTTTATACCTAGAAGTCCTGTTCCTTGGACACTGTAGGAATCAAGCAGCCATAGACAATTTCTTTAC
Organism: Alligator sinensis; assembly: GCF_000455745.1. NCBI lineage: Eukaryota > Metazoa > Chordata > Crocodylia > Alligatoridae > Alligator > Alligator sinensis. The sequence goes on along the minus strand of NW_005841958.1, from coordinate 2,931,057 downwards.
TTATGATTCCCAGCCATTTTTCAGGCAGCACGTTACCACAAAGTACTCTCCCTTGACTTCCTCTGAGCGTTACACAAGAAGTGTTTCTCTGGGGGTTTTTTGGGCTTTCTTGCTGCCTGCCCTCTATGCACCCGTGGTATTTTTGCTGCTGCTTCTCCCTACACACCCAGCTCTACTTGAACCATATCCAGCCTCCTGAGATTGTGTGCAGCCCACAGTCCTACTCTGCTTACACCACTCCGATTCCTGAGTGGCCTTGCATGTGGCCCCTGCCCGAGTCATGGCTCCTATTGTTTCAGCTACATATTTTAAAGGGATTTAGCTGCTTTTGACATTTATCCCGAACAAGGGGATATTACACAGTTACCTGCTCCAAACTTTTTGGTGCAAGCTAAAGCTTTTTATCCCATGATCATAACAAGGCCCTTTTCCTATATATGAAATGAATGGTCAGTTATGTAGTAAGCAGAGATGATCCCTGTTGTTGCCATGTAGCTTTTCAGATTAAAATTCAATGAAGACCAACAACCTGTCACATCACTTAAGCCCTATTTTGAGGGCTTAAATGGGATTTAACTGGTGCATAGGCCTTGTGATATGCCCAGGGGTAGATCCAGTTGCACCCCCCTTTGATCCCTTCTCCACCTAAGTGTTAAAACCAACTGCCTGGGAGGGGCAGAGGCCTTTCAGGCAACTGTGTGGGAGTCAATTGAATTCATGGCTCTTTATCCTC
>NW_005841958.1:2911808-2930314 GCF_000455745.1 Alligator sinensis | reverse complement strand
TCCTGCTGATCTCTCTCTGTTTTACATGTGTTGATGACCCTCTCTCCTTTTTAAGGGTCCTGATGTTACATTGATCAAACTGTCCTTTCATCTGCAGTTGTGCTGTCTGTTCACCATTCCTGGTAATGTCTCTCTTTTCTTTCACAACCCTGCACACTGTTTTAGCTCTAGCTAAAAACCTGAACTCAGGTATGGTGAGATTAATTTAGGTGTAGAAATAACTGACAGTGAAGTATTACATGCACTGTTAAGATGCTCAATCTGAATAAGAGGCATACATTTAATTATAATGACTACAGGACTAATGACACAATATCTTTTGTCTATTTTGACAATTTTTGCCAAGTGTGTTGTGTTTCCTTGAACTTTATATATTTTGTTTCAAGGTAATTTGCATCACAAGAGGTGAGAAACTCCATACCAGCTATGAACGGACTGCCCAGAGGAGTTTTCCATCTATTGACTCCTCTGTGAAATCCTATGAAATATGAATTTTCATTTCTACCCAGGAGAACTTTTACAATCTTTTCTCTAATGCTTGATGAAGGGTGTTTGTGCCCAAAAGCTTGCAATTAAAGACTTTTTTTTCCGCAAAAATCTTGTTGGTCTAATAAAAGATATCACCTCTACTACAAGTCCTGATTATAACCTAGCAAATTAGTGCACAGTCCAACGGTTGTATTTGTTTTTGCTTTAATCTTAAAGATTGAATAATATAGTGCTCGCCCCTTAGCATATTAGCAAGGTTTCTCATATAACTGGAGAAAAAAATGTATGTTTTGTTGTATGCGATGATGCACGACACCGTCTGCACCCCCTGTTCAAAATCTTAGGTCCACCCATGGATAGGCCCCCTCCCCAGGGTTGAATGTCAGCTTCTGTGAACACTGATAGGGTGCCCACATACAGCATGTTACAGGCTCTTGGCTTTGTTGAATAATCTGAAAATGCTAAACCATAATTTTTAGATGGAGAAGCAAATTGCACCTAGTTCCCTGGCCTGGCCCTGTTTTGACCAGAGGGATCTCTGCGTTTATATCCACACCTGCTGCTCCATTGATTTCTCTATCCAGACGGTCCACAGAAGGCATTTTCACAGTGCAGCCGTGCACGCACACCGAGCCAGAGGCTCCACCAAGGAATTGTGGTTGCAGCTAATTAAGCCAGTGTAGCTTCCGCTGATGAGGCTGGAGGTTGCAAGAATGCTTCCACAAATCATCCTAAGCTGTTTACTGAATGGCTAAACAGCAATTAGGAACTTTTCCCATCACTTAGAACCATCTGAAGGGCAGCACCTCGGAGGGTAAATCTCTTAAATTATTTATTACCTTGAAATGGATGGGCCTGGTCTAGAAAAGTTCATATAACTGTGCTCAGTCCTGTGTCCCTCACTACCAGAAGGAAACACAGCGATAGGGGAGCTGCGAGAGTTAGCGCCCGGGGTCTTCCACCCAAAGCTAACTGTCACCAGCACAGGAGGATGGGAGCAACCCCATTAAAAGTTTCTTTGGTGGCAACACTAAAAGGAGAAAGAGACATTGTTGAGGGTGGGCATAGGAAAAGAAGAGTTGAAAATGAGAAACAGGACACTTAGTATGAATGCCAGTGACATCTACTGATGGTGGAGTAGCTTCCCAAAGGACAGTGCAGCAAGAGCAGCAGTAGGTACCATTGGAGGCCTATGGGATCATGCCTATAGTTGGCACCGTTCAAGGGGACAGTGTGGGAGGACAGGTGTTGTATAAAGATTAAGAGCTTCACTATTATTATTCACTACCTAACCCTGCCCTCTCAGCCATTTCCTGAGGAAAGAAGCTAATTCATCAAGCAACTGAGTTGTGAAATGTGATGTCTTTCCAGTAACATCCAGCTTGCTCGGCACTAACTGAGGTGCCTATGTTCACCCCTGTGGATGCACGTTGCACTACCTCCCAGAGGCTAACAGCTCATTACTGCTTTTGAATGTAAGGATCTCCCTTTTTACCTGTTTACTTTGATGGTGCCAGCTCCATAAGACAAACTAATACCTATTTTTTCCTAAGAATTACACCATCCAAATGGTCTAAGCAAACCTGAAGACTGAGACATAAATCTAACATGCAGCTGACAAAATTCCCAGGACAATCCTGTAAAGTGAAGCCATAATAGTGTGTGTGTGTGTGTGTGTGTGTGTGTGTAGTGGGCTCTTCCCTGTTCCAAGAACAAACTATAACACTTCACCTGCCTATACTTCAATAGCATGGCAAAGGCTCCCTAAGAGATGGAAAATTTAATCATATCCCTTTGGTAACCCATTTCAGTTACTCTCATGAGTAAAATAGTCAAGGATAGTGATACTGCTCATTACCTCAAGTAAAGTGATGACTAAAAGCATGTTAGTTTTGCAACTGGATGCACTGTGCGCCCAAATTCTGAAGTCCTAACTCAGATCTTACTCACCGAAGTCAGAGTTTTGCTTAAATACAGGCTGAATGAGAACTAGGCAAGGACTTCATGCATTTAGTCCTGGCTGAGAAAATCCTCTACAATTAAAGAAAAAAAAGCAAGTAAAATGTGGCATCAAGGCCGCTATATAATACATCTGTAGGGCAGATGAAATTCTTGCGAGGCCTCGAGGGAATGACCATTAGTAAAATGGTTGTGTCCCAGCCCTGTCTTTCCTCTGATAGAGTATCAGTTTCCCCATGCGTTCCCTGGGGGACTGTTTTATCCAAATCCATTATCTACACTGTGTATCTGTGTTTGTTACTGGGACATTTTTTTTCTGCTGTGTCAGTGGGAAGCTGACGTGGGAGCTTGGAACAAGAAACTTTAAACATCAATCGACTCCGGTAGAAACATACAGCGGCTGGGTATCTCTGCACATTACAGCTCTAAGTGATCAATAGTAATGTAATGCTATAGTGTGATATATTATCACCAGATAGACATTTACAGATTTGATTAGGCATGGGCTCTTTTTAAGGGACCACTGGGACTGTAACAAAGCCTTCAGGTACAAAGTCCTGGCATCTGAAGGCTTGAAGCAGAGAAATCCTTGCTCCCTACATCCAGGAGGCTTCACTCAGCAGCAAAAGCTCTCTTGTCCGCACCCTTGTTCCTGAAAGCCGTGGCTGGCTTCTTCCAAGAAGAGCTTTAAGGGATGGAACAAACATCTCCTCCCCGGAAAAATAAAAGGTCATGCACAAGATTATTTTGGGCAGTGTTTCCTCATGCCTGCTTCCTCGCTTCTCTAGTGATCTATGCTTTGCTGGGGGCTGTCATGTTCTCTCACATTGAGGGGAACAGGAAGATCACTGAGAGCAAAGAATACGAAGATTTTATGCACAGTCTGTGGAACATCTCGCAAAATTTATCAGGTAAGTGCTGTCATAGATAAAGGACTTAACTGTACCAGATCTTACCAATTCCCTTGCAAAATGAGACCTCTTAGCTTGAAGTATTTATGCACAGGCTAACGAAAGTCAAGCCTGGAAGCAGCTTTCCTGATATGTTTAGACAGGGATTGGGTTTATTTGCTTAGCTTCTCTAATTATGATTTCCAAATTGAAGACTTCCAGTCCCTGTGTGAATATTTGCAGAGATTTTTGTGGTGCTTGCTTTCTTCTTCCCTTTCTGCTCCCAGCATTAGCAAGGGCAAAAGTTACCCCAAAGCTAAGGAACAGCTGAGAGTGCCTAGATATTTTAAAGGGTTTTCTTTATCCCAACAGGTCAGCTAGGAATGGGAGGTCTGTCTGCAGCCCAACAAAGCAAAATATAAACGCAGCTCAGACTCAAATAAAAGCTGGCTTATAATCACTCTCTCTGTGAAGAACAGTCACCTCACAATAGGGAATATAATGTGCAGCAGGAAGGTTGTTTTGTTGGATGGGGGCTGGGTGGGCAACACCTACCCATTGCCTATAGTAGAACAAGAAGAGAGCTTGCACGACTGGTCATTGACTATAAGGACTCGTGTACGCTTAGTTATCCCAGCGCAAGCATCTGGGGGATTCTCTGATTCCACAATAAGAGGTCTTTTTTTTATTTAAGTGAATCCACTTTGGAAATGACCTTTATTAGGGGAGGAATGAGAGGGATAAGTCGCAATCAAAAGATGCCAGTCTGGGCAGGCTATAGGGGTGGCTGCTTGAGATAGTGCCAGGGGAAGGAATTGAGCCAGTGGTCGGCCGTGGGCTCAGGCAGTAACATGCAAGAGATTTTACTCTTCACTTTCTGATGATAAGTTGTGATATTGTTTTGAGTAAAAGATCTGGCTGGCTGGATGCACTTCTTCATTTTCCTGTTCGGCTGCCCAATCAGAAGATTAAATTTGCTGGGAGTCGGTTGTAAAACTTAGCATCCAGCAGGTACCTAACTGAAAAGAGCTGGATAGCCTGGAAGACACATAACAATATTGTCTTTATTTTCTCTTTGGTAAATCTTTTACTCCCTTTTTTCTAACTAGCCCGCTCAGTTTCTCTGTACTAAATGTTACACCACAGTTTGTTTTTCTTTGACCAGACCTGTCTGTTCTCGAAAGTTTATTCATGAAAGGTATCGGTCTGATCCAACCTAAATGCATGGAAAAGTGTGTGTGCATGTGTGTGCGCGCGCGCACGTACGTGCATGCATGTGCACGTGCGAGTGAGAGAGAGAATATTTCCTTAATAAATAACAGAGCCAGCTCATCAGTCTGACTGATGGAAGCATGCTGATCTGCAGTGTCTGACGATCTGGGCCGCAGACTTTAAACAATAACCGCATCTCATTTTGACAGCGTACGCAGAAAACTGGTCAGAAGTTAAGGAGCTATTTAAGAACAAAACTGTTCCTCTGCTCAAGGATGCTAGATCCGAATGGTTTGCCAATCCAAAAGAACAATGGTCCTTCCTGGGGTCTCTGTTTTTCTGCTGTACTGTATTCACAACAGTGGGTAAGTTCTGAGGTAAAGTACATCTTACCAAATCCATTGTTTTTGCTTCATTTATCTCAGGTACTTCATTCAGTGAATTCACTGAAGCAGGGGGAGGGAGGGCAGGGGTTGAGAGATGCTGGTTAGCATGTTTAGCGGGGACTCTGCAAACATTCTCTGATGCATCTTAGGCACACATCTGAGTGACAGCAATTGCATTTGCTAATTAGATACTCAGTTGTGGGCATACAAGGTATAACAATTTAATAAAACTCTTATTATAGTCCAAGAGTGCTCTGCTGTCTTGGGCCTAAGTGTCTCCTTGTCCTCCCACTGCTGTGAATTGTGCTGGGTGCTGCCTTCCACACTAGAGGAAGTTATTCATATAACATATGTCATGTTAAAGTTCACAGCTATTTAGGCTTAGGAGATTTTTTAAAGTTCTTCTATATTTATGTAAAAGGTAAGGTAACAACCTCTTCTTTGGGAATGTGGATGCATAATGGTTAATCAAGTTTCCTAAAAGCACTACTGAAATCTTTTATTTCGGCTCCAGATTTAGACGAGCGAGTTGGATATGAACAAAAATGTTTGCCTAGTTCCTGCTCTTTCAACAGCACTTAAAGCTACTTTCCAAGCCAGTGCCTAATGCTACTGTTATTCTTCTTAATAACTGTTTTCACATATTCACCAGCACATGCTACAACTAGTCCACCACAAAGCTAACCATTCATGAAGAATTAGAGCTGGGTGGGAAATGGTTTTCCTGCCCTGCAAAAATTTTCAGTGCATCAAAAACAATTTTCTTTGGCATTGGGGTGAACCTAAGATCCTTCAAAGCTTTGTGAAAAAAAAGAAAATAAAACACTAGTTAGAGTGTGCTCTGTCCCAGAAAATCAAGTTGGGATCAGGTTCCACACCTCGGCTCTGTTTAATTCAGAGGAAGGATCAGAATCTCGCATCTCTCTCATCTCGGGTGATTTATTGACCCGCCGTCTGTCTGTGAACAACCTGACCATCACCAGCCTGGTGGCTATTTTGTGGGTAAGGGATCTCTCTGTTAATACATCTTGGAGCTGTTTTACTTTGCATAACTAAACATTATTGGATGCTGTAATTACAGTGGTTAAGAGACCCAAGTCTCTGCTCCAACAACTGTTTATATAAATAAACTAGAACAGCTCCAATAGGAGACACCATGAGACATCCATCCCCAAACAGTTAAATAGCATTAAGAGTCACCTATGATGTGAAAAAAATGGCATACCAAGGACTTATCTGGGTCTAATGGCTATTTGGGGTGGGGGGGGGAGGGCAGGGTAAGGTAGTGGGGGCTCTCTCTACCTCTGTTTCTGTCCAGACATTTCATCTTGGACTTGAAAAAATATTGGTTGAAACTAGTACATTCTTACCCACCCTCCATGGGCTGAAAACCCCCCAGACTGAACTCCTGCAATAAGCAGCACTACAAGATATTATTTGGGGGGGCTGGGCTGTTTCGGGGCTGGCGCGCGCTGGTGCTGTGTGCACAGCAGTGGAGAAGAGAGTGGCAGGGGTGCTGGGCATGGTGCTGTGGGGGCAGTGGCACTGAAGCCACTGTTGCTGGCCCAGTTTGGAGGGGCCAAGCCCTGTTAACCCCGGCCTCCCGCCACCTAGGACTCCCTCTGCCCCCTTTGCCCCCTCTCATTCTGAAAACAGATCCAGGCTGGGAGACGATGCAGACACAAGTTACAGAAGAGGCTCTGTTTTGAAACATCTTTATCTGACCCCTCATGCAAGAAGGGCTCAGATTTTCACCCAACCGGCCATTTTTTAAGCAGTCTGCAGCCATGTACTTTTGTTTGGTCACAGCGATAGACCGCTTTGTGGCCAGATCAGGCAAAAATTGTCACTTCTGTCTGCGCCCTTAGGCACTTACAAGCAACCACAGTTTCTTAAACCTCCAACATGCTTGTTCCTAAATAGCCCATATCTATCAGCCTTCACAGGAAACTGCAAAGCACACGTGTTTCTCTGGATCTTTTGGAAGGCTAAGATTATTTTTTTTTTTAACTAGCTGCTACTTTATAGGGTTGAACTTCTGTATATTTGTTATCACTGGAAATTTTGGTAACTGTTAGAAGACCTACAGTGTAGGAGAGGCATTTGCATCTGTATGAATTAAAAGGAAGAAATAGAAGAGAAAACATTTGGTTTAATTATGTCAAAAATGGGCCTAAAATCTTCCCAAAAGATAAAATATTAACAAAGGAAGAGGAAAGAATTCATTGAAAAGCAAATGAATGATGCCCTCCCCCCCGCCCCCAACAAAAAAAAAGAAGCCCAACCCTTTAAATTGTTGGAGGCTGAGGAGCACTGCCATTAAAACTTTAATACAATTTATCTGATAGTTTCCTCTAATGGAAATGCATTAACTTTGGGTTTTAGCTTCACACCAAAGAAGCAATGGCATAGCGACAGGAAGGGAGTGTTATGTCCTAATTTAATTCATGGCAGTATATTCTCTACTACCATTTTTTTACTGATAATGTTCAAATCACAGAGAATGACTGGCAATAATTCTGCATTTGTTACAGTTGATACTTATGCATTTCAGATCTGCAGAGTATAAAATTATTATTTTCCAGTTACTTCTTTCTTTCATGTATGCTCAATTCCTGAATCTGTGTTCCTGAAAGCCCAACCCTACCACTGTCTGTATATCAGTACAACACTTGCCATCAAAGCCTGGTCTACCACACTGTCTACCAGACAGTCACAGACCATGTACTTAGCAACACCATTCAGTAATGATCTTGAGTCACAAATTTCATGGTATTATGATTCCTTGTTCCAACCTGTTGCACAGAAGTGTGCCATGTGCAACATTTGGGCTATAAACAGATGTCACACTTATCCTGGGATAACCCAATTAATCTTGGGACAAAGGACAATCATTCGGGCTACAGAGGTAGGGTTTATCCTGGGTCAGATTGTCTCTCACTGGTTTTGACTCTCATTAAAACAGGTGCAGGACAGTCATTTACACAAGCTGCTTGAATGGCAATTAAATTACGCCCCCACAGTCTGGGGGTCGGGGGTGGAGTGTTATCTTGAATACATCACAGATACTTAAAGTGGGACAACGGGCTTGTATGTCTGTATAGTCCCTGAACAAAAGGCTTTATCCTAGGAGAAATCCAATGCCTGTTTATAGCCACAGACATCCATGTTTGTCTTGGGATAAATCCTAAAATAGTTTCCCAAGTTAGAGGTAGCAACAGGGTATCCCAGGATACAGCAGAGTATGTCTGTACCATTACCTTGGGATTGCATCATTGAATCATTGGCAGAATCATTGAATCAATGGCAGAAAAGCAGCATTGCATTCATCTGCTCACTTAACTCTGATTAGAAGGTCATCGTGTTTACATGCCAATCCTGGCATATTCCCCCCCCCCCCTGCAATTTATACAGGAACAAATGCAATGTCTGTTACTAACTGTAAATTCAGATCTGAACTTTCTCAAAGCTCGAGGAGTCTTGTTCTACTCTTACATGGTCATTCATAAGTAAAAATGGAGTCCAAACTGTGTTCAGGTCACCACAAGCGCTATGGATTGTGCATAGACGCTTTCAGAGAGAATATGAAGAAAACCACTCTGCGCTCTGTCCTGTCCAGTAAAATGGACCAGATTGAGGGGTCAGGAACTTAAGAAAATCTGAAATCTGAATCTGAAATTGCTTGTCACACTTCCTCAGAGCTCCTGTGGCTTGGGTTGGGCACCAATCCCATGGCTATGTCACATTTATACTCTCAGCCCTTCCATGACAGTTCAAGTCCAAATTACACAAAAGAATTCACATCGTCACGGGTTCAAACTTCTCTGTTGAGGATCTCAGAAGTAATGACTAGTCTTGTTGCTTTGAAAACAGCCAGTCTCCTTCTCAACTAACCCCAACTGCTGGGCTATTTCGCCTTCAGTCCAACAGACATACCAGCATTCAACAAGACTAACTAGCATCCCATATGTAACTGCTCTGCTAGAAGTGCTAGTGTTTCTTCTGTCTCAAATGTTTTAAAGTGTATTTTAAAGGCTTGAAATGGATGTTAATTTTGACTACAAAAAGGTTGACTAAAAATAACCCCTTAACACAAACAGCACTAGAAGTTCAATTATTTGAATGCAAAATAAATCACAATGTCCTGTTTTCTGGTTTTGTTTTTGGTTTCTTTTAGGTTATGGCCATACCTACCCTATAACGAAGCTTGGGAAATACTTGTGTATGTTATATGCTTTTTTTGGTATCCCTCTGATGTTCTTGGTTCTGACTGACATGGGAGACATCCTGGCAACTATCTTGTCCAAGTCCTACAATGAATTCAGAAAACTTCAGTCAAAAATTCTAACTTGCAAACTGTGCTGCAAGAAAAACAGGGACACCAAAGATGGGATGTCGCTACTTATGAAACAAAGAATAGTGATCCGCGAACCCCTGAGTATCACAGAAGTGCTGAAAAGTCAATCCTCTGTTATAAGGAAATCACAGCAAAGCCGCAATGTTGAAATATTTGAAATGCTAATTGCCAGAGAAAATCAGTACCTTGCGCCATCAGTAAATAAAAAACTTGAAAGATGGAGTTCATGTCCTGAACTAGATAGGAGAAAGATGATGAGCCATGTCATTGACAACTTTGACAAAATAGGAAAAGAACTTGAAAAGCTAGATGTGCCCATCATTTTAATGGCACTGATTGTCTTTGCATACATCTCCTGTGCAGCAGCTATTCTTCCAAACTGGGAGCAAATGAATTTTGAGGAAGCATTTTATTTTTGCTTCATCACCTTGACAACCATTGGGTTTGGAGACATTCACCTGCAACATCCCAACTTTTTCTTGTTTTTTTCCCTCTACATTGTAATTGGCATGGAAGCAGTCATCATTGCATTTAAACTGGGCCAAGATCGATTGATCTCTTTTTACAAAAATTTGATTTCATACTTTGGTCAGAAAAAGGCAACCCAATATAAGCAGGCTCCATTTACAAAACATGTATTGCAGCAGCCCCTGACACATTCACTGGCAATTGCACTAAAGTGAAATTGTCACTTCCATTTCCTCTCCCTCCCTTATGGAAAGCTGACAGGGGACATATGTTCCTCGTTGCTTTAACACGTGCCCCACTTTCTCCAAAATCAGTGGGAACGTGCTGTACATGAATTATGCACAAACAAAGTTTCATAGTTTCATAGTAGTTTGGGGTCAGAAGAGACCTAAATAGATCATCTAGTCTGACCCCCTACCACTGGCTGGATCACATGACCCCAGACAGGTGTTCATCCAACCTCTTTTTGAATTTACCCAAGGTAGGAGCGAGGACCACTTCCCTAGAAAGTTGGTTCCAGATCCTAGCCACCCTAACAGTGAAATAGTGCCTCCTAATCTCTGAAGTGTATAACTAGAAATAAGAACCAAAACAACATGAGGAAAAAGAATAGAATACTTCCACATCTGGGCTCACATCAGTCTTATGACCCCTGGCAATGGACCTTTCACTTCCCGCAGGCATGGTCTCCAAGTGAACCAATTTATAGGCCAACCCCTGAGCATCTGCACAGGCAAAACTGAGGCAAAATTCATATTCACCTGAGTCAACCAGTGCCTAGTCCCCTGCCTGCTTTTTGTCGTATTACTCAATCCATCGTGAATATTAATGTTATTGTTATTGGGATTATCAAACAGAGTTGGGAAATGGAGATGCTTCCCCAACTGCCGTTTGCTCATAACCTTATACATTGTAAACACTCACGCTCCACAATGGTCAGTGTGAACTTAAAATAAAAATAGATAAAATTTCAGTTCCTCCCCCATCCAGCTGTTTTACAGTATCAGAAAGTGCAAAGCAGCCAAAAAGCTGCCAATCAATGAGTAACTAGAGAAGGCCTAGTTACCTCTTAAGTCTTTGTAATCTGCATTATGTATGTATGTATGTAATGTATTCACCCAAGGAACCTTGTCTGCCTATGTCCTTAGACCAACACGGCTACAACCCAAACCCCTGCATGTATGTATGCATGCATTCATAATGATGTTCACTGTTCAGCTATAGTATTCAACCACTTAGCAAAGTTGGTGCTCATGAGATAAGTAGCAGTGGCAATGCATGTTATAAACCCAAAAATACATCCCATCGTATGAGCAATAGCTCCCGGTATTAGAGAGGCAGCGTGGCCTAAGCTGCCACCAGAGGAGATTGGAATCCCAAACTTCTAATCGTAGCTCTGTCACTGACCTGATGTGAGGTTTTGGGACAAATTACTGCTTTGTGTCATGTTCCCCCATATACAAAAAATCCCCTATCTCCTTGGGGTACTGTGAGGATTAAACAGTTTATGCTTGCTGAATATTGTGAACATATAAAGCATGAAATACGTGATAAGTATTATTCAGAATAGGTTTAGGCAGAGATCCCCACCATGCTAACAACGATGCATCTTTTTGTCTATCAAACATTTTATCAAGGGAGCCACTGCATTTAATTATGTCTTGGCTCATAAATTATGTGAATAAAAACTGAAGATGAATGAAGACAGTGGGTAATGTCATGCATTTGATCATGATATTAAGTACTATATTTTTATTAGCATGTTTGCCTTTGAAGCATAGTATGATGGCATGATATGAGTGATGATAGCTTCTAATAATCTTAATGGGTGTTGGCAATTCATATTCAGTCCTCCGTATTAATTAGTAGTAAGTAAGCACTGGTGCTATATAAAATATGTAACGTATAAAATAGATGGACTGATGATGTACAAAAATGTACCGTATAATAATAAACATGCCAACCTCCACTTAGAAAGTTATTTTCTTCTCTCATCCTGTGTCTGCATCCTGCAGACTTGCAGTTTTTCCATAAAGTTTTTCTTCAGTTAGTACTCAGTGCTACAGCCTCTTCTCAGACCGAGTCCTTAACCCGTGTGAATATTCCTCCTGATACTAGGGAGACCCCATGCATGTTTAACAGTGGGTAGAGGCTTGGGTCCATGTTGTTCCCTCAATAAGGCAATGCACCTGTGTTTTGGTGTTCATTTTTAGGCCTTATTCAGACATTTGACAGAGCTCCAAATTTTCAATCCCTGCATCAGGACCAGAAGAAAGGTTCTGAGCACCAAAATATTCTGCGTAGAACAAAGACAAGACTACACTGAAGCAAACCATGTCTTCCAACAGTATATTCTGATGTTAGAAAAGCATGACAATCAAATGTGTCTGGGTCATAAAGCTAATAAAAATATTCAAGTGAATCTATTTTTTTTAAAGCTAGTCGTCTTCAAGTTTATAGCTATACACCAGGCAGAGAAATGCGCTCTTACATGGAACATAGAAAGCGGTCCTGAACAAGGGTAGGCAAAAACATCAAAGGCATAGGCAGGGGCTGGTTTCTGCAGAGCTTGAAAGCACTGAGCAGATGCACAGAACTGAATACAATGAAGGCTGTCCCCTCTGTTCCCTCAGCCTTGTAGGAAGTTCTTGCAGCAAAGCCCTAGGTGAAAGAAATGCAAAGGAAACAGTTGTCAGACCCGGATGTGCATGAGTGACTGGTGCCTCCTGGATCTGGGAGGGCACCCACAGAAGCCGCTGATGGCAGCTGCCCTGTCAGGGGGCACCAGCCCTACTGACAGCATCAGTGTTGGCCATCGGGGGTGGGCACCAACTCCATCAGGGGGGCACGTGCACCCCCTACCAGTCGCCTATGCAGATGTGCGTCTCAGATGGAGACATCATTAGCCTAAGGGCCTGCACAAAAGAGTCTCAAGGGATAAAACAGTAATAAAAAGAAGTCCCAGGACTGAAAAACCATGAAACTACCAAAGAAAAAATATATCTTCTCCTTCAACCAGTCATTTAAACAGCCACAGCCTATTCCAAGCATCCCTTCAATTTGCACTTCATTAGAGCAGTCCAAAAAGTGCTAGTAGGATGTGAAGCTTTTCATCTGTAGGGCAGTGGAGGCAAGGTTTTAGTAGAGAAAATAATGATAATGCCCGATAGACTTTGTGGTTTTCCACTTAGCTCTGGATGGAGGCACATCAACATCAGAAACACACAGGAGGCTTGATAGCAGCCTCAGCGGAGGCTGAGATCCCAAATAGAAGATCCGCTTGTATCTCAACATTTCCACATCCCCAGAATGACTTTGACTCCAATCCTTGTGCTAGTCAGGAGGTGGAGTGAACCATGTAACACACATATTCTGTGAACAAAATAAGCGTGTGCTTTGTTCAGGGCTGAAGATTTTCACAAACCCAGTATTCATTTCTATAGAGAAAAACACCACAGGCTGTACAAAGCAGTGCTACAGGATACATTCCTGTATTGTAAAGCAAGTGCCAAATGTGTTGCTAGATTAAAGTTTGCCTTTCCCTATTACCCATCCTACACACATATAATTGTTTAAAAAGAAAAAAAAAACCCCAAGCCTCTGGGGTATCAGAAACTGTATACAATGCATTGCATATAGAGAGATGGAAAATCAAATTGCCCAGGATAAGTTCCAGTCACATTTGTCCAAGTACATAAGCACAGATGGTGAGAGAAATACTGGGAATCAGTTATCTCAACCACAGTGATAGTTGCCAGCAAACAGTCAAAAGATCTCTCATATATTGGACTTTTTTTTTTTTTAATAGAAAGCTGAAGTCTGAACACAAGGATGGTTACACAATTTTGTTATTATTTCTGCTAACAACTAAGCAGGTATTTGCATATGCTATTGTTTGGGACACTAGTAAAATGTCAGCAAGTAACAGCATCCAATTTTTCACATGGCTTTTCTTGAGAAGTTTAGCCCCCTGTCTCACTAGGTGCAGTCAAGATTGTGTGAGGTCAGCGCAGGTTGACTCAAGCTGACACAACTGTAATTCATGGGTAGGGCCGAAGACTTTGGTGAACTTGTCCCTTAGCTCTGCTGATCAATTCTTTCCACCTAACAACATTACAGATAGTTGTGGTTTTACAAAAGCGGGTGTCATGCCAGCCAACGCAAGCGTAGAAACGAAACACAGAAGGTTCAATGACCAGAAAAAGAGGGAATGAATTTAATGAAAAATTAAACAGCTTTGTGTCAACTATTTATTGATGAGAAATCCAGGTAATAAAGTTCAGCCTAATGACATCACCTCACACTATTTGCTTCCAAAAAATGCTCCCAGAACAAGACACTGAGAAAAAGTATACTGCGGGTAAGCATATAAAATTGCCAATGTACTTGAGTCTCAGTGTAAAAAGAGTTGTACTTAATCTACTGCATGCTGCAGGCTGTCAACAGGCTTCGTGTTGAGTGCTCTGAAGGAGAAACCCATTGGTTTGTCAAAGCAAGTGTTAACATTCGCTGTCTCTTTTCACATGTGAAGTAGAGGCTCCAGAAACAAACCAAGGTTTGGGATTTGGCATTATTACTGTATTACTATATGGTACTCATTCTACAAGCCTACCATCCTATTATTTGCTTACAGGGAGTTAAGTTATGATTGAAAGCAGATTTTACAAGTATTGCAGTATGTATTCAGGTAGAAGCCCTTCAGTCTTCAGATTCATTCTTACATTTTCTCTTATTTGAGTAGAGCACAATGCTTCATCTCAGTGGTGAATGAATGCCCCCAAGTGTATGAGGAGATTATTGATCAACAGTGCCAGCTGCATTATACTCAGCAAAAGGCATCCGGCCACACTGACAATTACTGAGCAGCTTTTCAGACACATCCAAAGCAAAGAGCTGACAAGTCAGGAATAAGGAAATACATTTTCATAATGATCCATATTATAAACTTCAAATGAGGCAGTAAATGAAATGGCATGAAACAGATACAATGTATAGTAGGGGAGGGGAAAAGATGCATCATAAAGTGTACCAGGATGGAAAAACTACACATTACCAAAGAATACAAGAAAATGAAGCCATGTTAAAGGGATGGTAGCACAAGTCCTGTTCCTAGCCATTGCACAGAGAATTGCATTGGCAAGTCTGAAGTCATGGCTATGTTTTGAGCACAAAAAAACATTTCTTTCCCTTTGTAGTTTCAAAGTTGTGACAGGGCAGACTGATCCCTCTGCTTGCTGTAACTTGTTGAGAGTGTAGATTTGTCACTAAAAGTTTCTAAATTGTGCTGGACGAGAATCTCAAGGGTGTGTGTAGCTATATCTATAGCTATAAATATAGATATACAACTGCATACATATGCATATACATATATACATACACACATATGCATTACTTTTCATTCCATCCAGGAAGAGCACGCACCAACTGCTGAAGCTTCCTTAGCCTGACGAAGGGTTTTTGAACCCGAAAGCTTGCTTAATAACTATTCTCCAACCATTTGGGTTGGTCTAATAAAAGATATCAAATTCACCCAAGGAACCTTGTCTGCCTACATATATACATACACACATATGTATATGCATATCCATACATATGTATATGTAAATGCAACCAAGAGTACACGTAAAACTAAGTCCCAAAATGTGACTTTTTTGCAGGCTACTTATGTATTGAAGAACTGGGCCCTTGATATTATTGTGAATGTAGCTGTAGCAGAGAAGACATGAAAATAAGAGGACAAGGTGAGCTAGAAGCAAGGGTAGCCAGCAAGTTGGAATTAGCCCTTTAAAGGATCCAGATGCTGGGGAAAGGGAAGATTTATGAAGGTTTTGGGACCAGGCTGGTTGTGGCAGAGACTCTGATTCCAGTTAGCCAGAGGGCAAAGCGTGTTAGCAATAGAAGTTAAAATGTGTGCAGAAAACCAAGACAAAAAGGGGCACCAGTGTAATTCAGCGCTCAGTGCCACACTTCCCCCACTTCTGTGCCTCATGCAGAGAGGATATGAATCTGGTATAGCTCAACTATGGAGCCTAGCCCTTCACTGCCAGTGGTTTACTTCTGGAGGGTGTCACCTGAATTATCCATCCTGAATGCAATGGTTGTTATTGTACAATTAGAGGCTAAATATATTCTTTCTGCTTTTGAAAGCTTGTTCCTCAGTTTTCTTTTTAGTATTTGTTAGCGTCTAGTAGTGACACTTGATACCTAATTAGTAGCTTGATGAAATCATCAGTCCAGTCTCTAGCAGACAAGGCTTAGCAGCACTAGAACAATTATTGCAATGAAGAAAGCTGGTTTCGCTACATACATGGCAAAATTCCTTATAAAGTCACTGGGAGTTTTGCCTATGTGATGAGTCCAGGGCTTTAGCTGGACTATTGAGCTTCTTGAAAATATTGACTGACTATTATGATGATATTATTGTTGAAAGATGAAAAATGACATGAAAGTGTGAATTTAGATTAAGAAAAGGCACAGCAACACTTGGCACAGGAGTTCAGGCTCATGAACTTGGACTGGAGTTTAAAGGCAGCACATGACCAGCTGTAATCAAAAGTGTACTTTACTAGCTGGTCTGTAGATAAAAAGCACATGCTTGGGTCAGTGCTTGCTGCTAACAAAGCCTCTTTTCAAACCCGGGTTCCAACACGGAATAGTTAAATCGAGTGCCAAGTAGTTGTTATAGCAATTTGCTTCGGCAATGAAACAAACAAACTTTGTGCTTAACGAGATCAAGGGCCTGAATGCCTACTTTTTTTCCCCTGTAAAGAAAACCTTTCAAATGCTACTTAAGTATCCGAGGGCTGAATCTGGATCCTTTGGAATAGCAAAGCCCCCAGTGGCTTCCATGGAACCAGTTTGGAAAACGGGGAGGACAGGGCGTGTGCTGGGAGTAATTTGTTCCATTCAAACTTTAGGAGGAGATCTCGTCTCACTTGTAAGCTGCCACCTCCAGGAAAGTTTTCCTTCTAACCACAGGCCGACAAGTTCCTGGGCAGGGGGAAAGCCTATTTGCACGAGTAAACCAGACAAAAGAAAACAAACACCAAAGGAAAGGGTTTGAGTCTGTGTGCAATTATTCCTATTCTACTTCTGTTGCCCTCTTGGAAGTACTTCCTATTTTTTTTGGTCACCCAGGAGCAATTATTCATAACTGAGGCCTGATTACAGACTCCCTAAGCAGGCACAATTCCCATTGAAAGAAACATGAGTTTTACCTGCCTAGCAGCAGACCAGCCTGAGCAGTGCCAAGTGCCAATAACACTGCATTACAATGTTCCTGAGCTTCTTAAGTCTTGAGTGGCCTAATGGTCGCCTCAAATCTTGTTCAGAGCTCCTCATTTGAATCCCATCGTTATTATGCCTTTTTAAGAACTCATAGACAATATTTTGGGGCCATAAATTAATTTGCACACTGGCATACTTGACCTCGATGCAGAACAAATCAGATATCAGATATGTATAATATTATGAATGCAGCCAGGAGAAAGAGCGCATTAAAAAAAGCATCTAATATCCTGCCTAGTTCTTTAAAAGTAGTTATTAGGGCTGGAGAGGCAAGTCTGCATGGGATAACTACTGAGTTTCAGTGAATGATTGCTATTCCAGAATATTTCAGAAGAAGTGTGCCAGTGGGAGGAGTGTTAGGTGGGATAAAGTGTTTAAAGAGAAAAGGAGGGGATGAGGGAGGGACTCAGAGCCCTTCTCTTAGCAAGAATTTTAACACATATTCAGGGTTTCATAATATGCTTGTTCAGAGCACTCTTCCACTGCAAGAATATATCACATGGACATTTCTCATATTTCTTATGTCAGAAGTAATCAGTAGGTTTACCAGCATGGATTTTAAAAAAGAGGATGGAGCTGGACTGTTTCCATTGGTAGCAGGTGACAGAACAAGGAGCAATGGTCTCAAGTTGCAGCAAGAGAAGTTTAGGTTAGCTATTAGGAAAAACTCTCTCACAAGGAGGGTGGGAAATCACTGGCAAAGGCTATCCAGAGATGCTGTGGACTCTCCATCCTTGGAGATTTTTAAGACCTGGCTAGACAAAGCCTTGGCTGGAATGATATTGTTGGGGCTGGTCCTGCTTTGAGCAGGGGGTTGGACTAGATGACCTCCTGAGGTCCCTTCCAACCCTCATTTTCTATGATTCTGTGATTTTATCAATATTTATTACGCTCTCTGTGCAAGCGGTTAGGAGCACTTCAGTTAGTACTGGGAAAAGAATGCAAAAGCATTCGTAATGGGCTACTCCTTGCATGATCTGGATACTTTTGTTGCCCCCACAGGTGACTGCAACAGGCTCCCAGAATGGGAGAGGAGAGCAATTCAACAGAACACAAACACAAGTTGAGTAAAGATTCAATGAAATCTATGTCCCTTCACTACAATGGCAAAAATAATGAGAAAAACATAATGTCTTTGCATAAATGTAAACTCTAACAGGAAGATTTTTCAGGACTGGACTCCCAAATCTGCCCACCAAGGATGCCTGTAAAAAAAGGGCTCCCATAATTGCACCAAGTATTATCACAATGAACCTGAACCTACAAACTCTTGTGCATGGATCTAGCCCCTGAAAGACAGGTTTTCTCCGTCTTTCAGGAATACATATTAAAGGTTCCTCGGTGTTATTCTGGATGGCTAAAACACCGTGTGAAAAAGATGCAAGCGCTGACAAGACACAAGCATGTTTCAAATGATCTCCCCATCTGCTTTCCCATCACACAGAGTGTAATGAGAGG
>NW_005841958.1:2893504-2911777 GCF_000455745.1 Alligator sinensis | reverse complement strand
GGGAAAGAGATGACACTGTAGACAGCCCTTTTGACCCCTTTGACCTATGGTGTTAGTCTTCTATAAGGACTAGCCATGGCACGCTCCTGGCCTGAGGTTTTCTGAACAGGTATTGTTAAAAGCAGATTTAAATCTCGGATTTCCCCAATGGCCTTTGCACAGGCATATGGGTAGGATCATCTTGCAGCACAAGTCTTGAGGGAGCTGTGTTACTGCAGCATGGGTAATGTAAGATAGATTAGTCCTGCACAATGTGATATACTCCTTGGATAAGATAACTGACATTTTAGATAAGAGAAATGCAGAAGATCTAATCTATCTGGACTTCAGTAAGGCACCTGACAGTGCTTTATGGGAAATTATTGGTTAAATTTGAACAGATGGTGATTAGTACAAGAGCAGCTGGTGGGTGAACAAACTGGCTAAAGGCGAGGACAAGTCATGCTGGAAAGGGAACTATTGGGCTCAAAGGAAGTTACCAATGTCTTAGTCAAGGAGTGGGCTATTTTATCATTTCATTAATGACTTTTGGCCCTAAAAGTAGGTGTGTGCTAATCAAATCTGTGGATGTTATAAAGCTGGGAAACATCATCAGTGCAGATAAGCACATCATACAGGAGGGACTGAATGACCTTGAGGCCTGGAAAGTAAAAATGGGATGAAATTTAATAGCACAAAGTACAAAGCCATGAGCTTAGCGACTAACATGAATTTCTGCTGCAAACTGGAAGTGGCGGAAGAGAAAGATCTGGATATGTTGGTCAGATACATGATGACCTACGAGCTTTCACTGCAATATGGTTGCAAAAATGCTAAGTGTGATCCCAGGATGTGCCAGGAGCATATGTCCAGTAGAAATAGGAAGGTATTAATACCATAGATTCTAACTTTATCTGGACCAAGAAGGAGGACGTAGATGCAGAAAATAAGATGCTAAGATGACCAGGGGAATAGAGAGCTTATTTTACAACAGGAAACTAAAAGCGCTTGGCTTGTTTTACTTAGCAAAATGGATCCTGAGAAGGGATGCTATTGATCTCTAAATACATGAGGGAGGTAAACACCAGGCAGGGAAAAGAGTAACAGATGATGCTGGGTAAAAACTGTCCATGAATAAATTAGGCTGGGTAAAAACTGTCCTTGAATAAATTAGGCTGGCAGTTAAAAACAGGTTTCTAATTCTCCGAGGAACGAGGTTTCAGAACAGCCTCATCGCAGCAGCCGGCCCAAACCACCCCCATGCTCGATGGAGCTTAAAGTCTCTGACCACGTTTATATGATAACAGGACTCCTGGAGGCTCCTTCCAGTCCTATGCTCCACACAGCACCATGGCAAGGTTTCCCTTTTGCATGAGCTGCTAGCATAGGTCCCAATTTCTCTGCAGATTCAAATGCTCTCCGCAATTTGTTTGCAGTATGGGAGGGAAATAGCGTTTCCCTCCCATACTGGTTGGGGAACAAGCCCAGCTCTAAGATTATATTCCATATATAAATTTAAATATACAAAATGTTTCCTATTTGACTACCCACATGTTTCCCACATCTCTAATCCCTTTCATTTTAATCTGCAGCACAACAACAATTTGCTATAGTACCCTGTCTATACACATCTCCCTTTTAAATTGCAGTTCTGGACCTACATAACATCCACAGTACTCTTCCTTCTCTAAAATAAGCCTCCATTTTAAACTGCAGGGTCACTGTTCAATATCAGCATTATTAGCCTTTGTATTGTGAAAAGCTGATTTATTGTTGTAGCCATGAGAGAGGCTCAATAAGAAGCCTCAATAAAAAAGCTACTTAAGTGCTCAGTAAAAAGCTACTTAAGTGCTCTGTAATAATTTCCCTTTACTCATCACAATCAGGAAAAAGCTGCCAAAAAGTCTAAGTATGGTAGATCACATAAATAGTGTGCAGTAGCTTGTGCAAAAGAGCCAAATCCTCTAACCTCCTCTAAAAAATAATAATAATAATACCCAAACTCCTAACCCCCTCTGAGCCATTTAGCTCAGCCCTTTTTATTCACAGAAGATTACCCACAATGCTCCACTCCCCCAAAATTAAAATCTTTCTCTCCATTAAAAAAAAAAAATCCATCTAAATCAAAGGATTAGCATAGCAAGTAGTTAAATTTCCTTCACCCTGTACTGCAAAAAAATCCCCTGCAAAATACTCTTTAATTTGGTTCATTACAAGCAACATGTGTGCAACAAAAATGGCTGCTCAGCTACTAAACTACATTTCCCAAAAGGCCACAGTTTAGGGTCAGAGATACACAGCTGAGGTTTAACCGTGCCCCTATCCCATCTTCATTATCAGCTATAGCTGCTTGCTTCACCCATGATCAATGTAATTATGATCATATATATACAAGAGCTAATACGACAAGGTAGATTTAATAGTATATCATGTATTACATTATAAACCATCCCTCTTGGGGTTGCCCCACATTCAGTCTTTTATTTAACTGCTGTCGCTCAGGGTCTTTCGAAGATTTCAAGTCCTTTTAAAGGCACAGAGTTTTTCAAACATTCTTGTCACTCCTCTCACATGCTCCCCGATATGTAAAATTTGCAAATTGAGACAGATTAGCAAACAGCTGGCATTTCTATGCACTCCACACAGGTAAGGATGCTGACGTGCATTTCCCAGTGCTTTACGTATGACATCAGCTGCTACCAAATTTCATGTATTTCCCAGACCAATAATCATACCCTCCATGACTAATACAACATCATATGCGAGCATCTTTCAAGCACCTACCTACGCACACCCTCATTAGTTTCATTATCATTTTACGAATAGGAAACTGAGGCACAGAGCAGTGTAATGCTCTGGCCAATTCATGCTCTAGAGCAGGGGTGTCAGACATATGGCTTATGAAGCCTGGGGTGCTCCTGCAGAGGTTGGGAACCTGGGGTCAGTGTGAATAGGAGGCTGAAATCTGGGATATGATGCCTGTTTGCAGACACATGTCCATAACAGGTGGCAAGCAACGACTGCATTAACCCCCATGCTGCCATAGCTTGCCTGGTCACTGAAGGTGGGTCAGGATTTGGCCCATGAGGAGCCCCACAGTCCGGATCCTGCCTGGGGGCGCGGGGGAAGTTTTGGCACCCCTACTCTAGGCTCTGCACCGAGATCATATGACTATCAAGCCCACTGCTTGAACTGCAAGTCTGTCTTTCTTCTCAAATAGCCAGTGAGACTAGTTGCATAGGTGAAGATCTGGAGCGAGTAAGGGTTTCCAGAACTTTGTTCTTCGATCACAACCCACTGATACCTTGACAGCCGGTGAGAAGCTTCTGTGCTAGATATGCAGAGTTTATCCTATATTTTGGGCTTATGAGGACAAACGTTGTAACCTCTTATGATTCAGCAATCACCCCAGACTAACTAAGTTACTTTCTCTTGCTCATCTATGCTATTAATAATTATTAATCTGTCAAACATCTGCTAATGAGGGATTATTTCTCATTTTAGTGCAGTAATGAGGTGAGAGCCTCTGTGCAACGAACATTTTACAAACACTGAAGAAGCAGCAAACTCTTTACTATCCAAATACATAACTTAGACAAAGGGTGGGAGCTTATTCAATGTCTCCCCTTCTAACTTTAATGGGTTATAAGGAATAATCTGAGGTTCCTCTTTCTCACTGCACCCTCTCTTGGGGTCTGGCACTTGAACCCTGAGATTCTGGGCAGTCGGCTCCCATAGCAGACACGCTTCTTTGTAGAGTATGTATCAAGGCCTCCGGCATGCTAGCATCATGCTTTTTAGCCATCTCTAATTCCCTGGAACTGAGCCATATCTGGCTCTTCATCAGAAAGCAAGACTGAACGATTACCTCTGTCCCGTGGATGTTTAAAATTTCTATTTAGCCTGTCGACTTTTAAGTGGTTTCCTTAATGGACCAAAGTTCTTGTTTCCTTATGGACTATTTTGACTGGGTGATGTGATCAGTTTTAACTTCGACTGTCTATGGGCATCCATTAAATATGACTTGGAGTTCAGCAGCCCCGTGCCTCTTTCGTGGCACTTTTTATGTACTAGAACATCCCGTGTTTTCCCCTTGCCCTCACTTATTCATGGTTAAGACTCTAGTTTGAAGCAAGAAAACAAGACACCATTTCTAGTAAGGCTTTGCATCTTTCCGTTAAAAACCTACGTCTGAAGTCTCTGGCATCTGTAGCAAAACTCCCATTCTCTTCAGAGGATCCTTCAATGGTACCTTTCCCTGCAATACAGGTCCTGTCATTTTGCCCCAGTATTGAAAGTCCTAAATGAGTCCTAAAAGTCCTGAGGTTCACACACAGACGATACTTCCGCTCAAGGCATTGGGAGTTTTGCTTCTGTAAGGCCTGTTGGATCAGTGCCTTTTATTAGCATTCTTCCCTGGATCACCTTTAATAATTTTGTACCAGACACAGCATGATCTTCATGGCTGCTGGAAACCACCTCTGATCATATGTTAGTTTTGTCTGTTCACAATTTTCAGGTCTCATTCCTTTAACAATATCAACCTCTTTATCTGGTCTTTTCACAGCTCCCCGCTACACAAATTGTATACACATCAAACATGAACTTTGATGAATACAGGGCCTGCCACATTATGGCAAGGGGTAAAGATGGCAACATGCCCGAAAAATGGACTTAAAACTTGGTTTCTAAGTGGTATTGCAGGATCCTTTATGCTGGCACGATTATACTGGCTGTTATGTTTAAAAATTCAATATACGCTAGCTGATACAAGAGAGTAAGACTGGAAATGTTTAGGGGGCCAAAGAAAGTGAGTCGCCCATTGAAAAAAATCAATGGAAATTGGTTAGGCCACATTGAAAATCTACTCAAATGGCCAATGTTGAGAAGAACTCATGTGGGTGCTGAACCCCTTTTGAAAATGAGGCCCCAAACATCCATCCTAGAAACCTAAGATGAGATAAATATCTATCCTCTCACAGCAAAGGACATATTTTTCCTTTTTTTGTGGAGTAGGAGGCAAGCATATTAAGGTATGGTAGGCTCAGGCCCCAGTTAAATGTTTTGTGGTCATATTTATCACTGCATTTTTTGTCTCTCTTGCTAGCACGTATTGGCAGGATTGGAAGTACCAATAAAACTGAAGTTAAAAGAAGAGGGTAGCTCTCCCAGCACTGGTCCTATGCAGATGTTACAGCCACGAAGTAATGGATTAAGCATGCAAATTTGCAATAATAGCATCCAGTATGAGAGAATCATAAAGCACTTTACTAATAATGGTTTAGATTCAGTCTGCAATCTGTATGTATGCATATGAGGAGGTAGGAAGTTCATTAGGAGGGCAAGTGTTTCAGTATAAAGCACAGTCTCCACTATTCCAGGTCACTGTGGCCACAAAACACAGCTTGAGATAAGGGCACAGCATGGCAGGGCTGTGGGTATGAGGATGTAGCTAGATCGATGCTCTCTGTTTTTATACGGATTCAGCAATATGGGGTGAGCCTGATCCAAAGCCCACTGAAGTCAATGGAAGCCTTTCATTAACCTCAGTGTTTTTGTAACATTTTGTACTAGAGCAACTTAGCAAATGTATTGAATAAGGAATATAACTGATATCTATACATACCTTTTCATAGCTTCTGCGTCAAACATATGTCTAGTTAAGGTACTTCTATAGCTCCTGTTGCCATAGTATCTGAGCACTTTACATTCTTTTAATGTATTTATCCTTACAGCACCTCTGGGAAGCAGGGAAATGCTCTTAATTTCACTTTGCAGGTGGGGAACAAACTCACAGGAGACAAAGGGCTATATCATTATGGCATTTAAATGCCTAGCTCCCATATTGAAACCAAGTCTCCCAAGTTCCAAGCGAGCAATCTAAACAGCTTTCCTTTCTAGACTGTGTCCTTGAAAGGTGACTTTCCAGGATGGCCCCTTCTTTCAAAAACCTCTTGAGGACTCATGGACGTACGAATTGGTTTATAAACATGAAAAACAATGCTGGCTGGAACAAAGTGGTTATTGTGAATCCTGCTTCCAGGAGATGAGAGTATCTTGAGCATGTAACCTAGATAATGGGTGGAGGAGATGGATGGCTGCACCTCTAAAGTTAAGAGCTTGACACTACAATGTTTACACATGCAATCTGTAAGTAATGAACCCCACCTGAACGTGCATGGCATTCCCTGTAATTAGTAGAGAGATAACATAGCCACGTAAATGGAGCAAAATCCTAAAGATTTCAACGTGGGCCGCTGGCCTCTGCCTAATGAAGGTGAACAGAGGAGGAAGAGCGGGAGGTGGAAGCTGAGATGCTTAGCACATCCCAGACTGCCCCTGACAGCAAGACTCCTATGAAAGAACTTAAAGCTGCCCTCAAGCATCATAAAACCAAAGAAAATGAAGGTAGCAAGAGGGTGCCTAAGGGTAAATGCTCTCTCCTGTAGTGAGATTGTGGATGCAGAACAAAAATACCCTCTGTATCCGTATGGATGAATTTCATTCCTTCAGATTTATCTTTAAACTTGGATACCACTTTTATTTTTAAAAAATGAAATGATAGCCTGTCTATTTATTGGTGGCAAAAAGCTCTGGGAAATGAGGAAACAGGAGTAGTTTGTATTTGTGTATTTTGCTGCCTCCATTCACAATCGCCTATAATCTTGGGGACATTTATCTTTTTTTAAATATTCAGTGTTAGTTTATCAGCCATATGTGCTGCATATACTAAGAGTTCTTTATCTGAAATGATTGTGATGCCACTAGATGGTGCAGTTAGACCTGATGACTTTGAAGCGGCAGCTACCACCAGGTGGCATGACTACAGTCTTGTAATGTTGTAGGATGATGAATCTACTCAAATCTCTACATTTAAACTAATGCATATCACCAAGCTCTGCTGTTGGAGCTCCACGAATTTACACCTGCAAAGAATCCGGCCTATAGACTTCTCTAATGTTATTTCACATGCATTTTTGTAAGTGGGGGAAAATCTAATAAATGTAACATAAAGTTAGAAGAGGCTTTTGTATGAGAAAGTAAATGATGTGTGTGGAGCATATATTGGAAGTGAAGGATATTATTTTTCTCTTACATGGCAACTTTCAATTGTAAAGTTATAGATTTAAGGGCAGAAGGGACACTTATACTTATCCAGATTGCCTGCCTAAGACAAACATAGGAGGCTTGAGACACTTTTCTACAGATTAGACATGCGGTAAAACATAACCATCTACACATGCATGGGACTTACTGCATATTAAATTAGTCTAATGCGCTGTTTGCTAGTACCAACACATAAAGGTACCAGCTGAGTTCAGGATCCTGAGGAAAAGAAGGATGGAGAGCAGCAGAGTAAGGACCCTGGACTTCAGAAAAGCAGACTTTGATTCACTCCGGGGGCAGGATCCTCTGGGAAGCCAGACTGAGGGGGAGAGGAGTCCAGGTTTGCTGGCTGTACTTCAAAGAAGCCTTACTGAGAGTGCAGGAACAAACCATCCCAAAGTGCAGGAAGACTAGCAAGTATGGCAGAAGGCCAGCTTGGCTTAGCAGGGAACGCTTCAGTAAACTAAATCACAAAAAGGAAGCTCGTAAGAAGTGGAAACTTGAACAAATAACTGGGGAAGAATATAAGAGTATTGCTTGGGCATGTAGGGATGAAGTCAGGAAGGCCAAAGCACAATTGGAGTTGCAGCTAGCAAGGGCTGTGAAGGGTAGCAAAAAGGGTTGCTACAAGTATGTTGGTAGCAAGAAGAGGATCAGGGGAAGTGTGGGTCCCTTACTGACTGGGGGAGGCAACCTAGTGACAGAGGATGCAGAAAAGGCTGAAGTGCTCAATGCCTTTTATGCCTCAGTCTTCACAGGCAAGGTCAGCTCCCAGACTTCTGCACCTGGCAGCACAGTTTGGGGAGAAGGTGAGCAGCCAACAGTGGTGAAAGAACAGGGTAGGGACTATTTAGAAAAGCTGGATGTGTACAAGTACATGGGGCCAGATAGGATGCACCCAAGGGTGCTGAGGGAGTTGGCTGATGAAATTTCAGAGCCATTAGCCATCATCTTTTGAAAACTCATGGTGATCAGGAGAGGTCCAGGATGACCTCTCTTGCCTTGGAAAAGGGCAAACGTAGTGCCCATATTTAAGAAAGGGATGAAGGAGGATTCAGGGAACTACAAATCGGACAGCCTCACCTCAGTCCCTGGAAAAATCATCGGGCAGATCCTGAAGGAATCCATTTCTAAGCACTTGGAGGAGAAGAAGGTGATTAGAAACAGTCAGCATGGATCCACCAGGGGCAAGTTATGCCTGACCAACATGATTGCCTTCTATGATGAGATGACTGGCTCTGTGGATGCGGGGAGACCAGTGGATGTGGTGTACCTTGATTTTAGCAAGGCTTTTGATACGCTCTCCCACAACATTTTTGCAGGCAAGCTAAGGAAGTATGGGCTGGATGAATGGAGGGTAAGGGGGATAGAAACCTGGCTGGAGCATTGGGATTAAAGAGTAGTAATCAATGGCTCCATGTCTAGCTGGCAACCAGTATCAAGTGGCGTGCCCCAGGAGTTAGTCCTGGGGCTGGTGGAGCATCAGGCGCAGAGAGTAGTAATCAATGGCTCAATGTCTAGTTGGAAGCCAGTATCAAGTGGCGTGCCCCAGGAGTTAGTCCTGGGGCTGGTTTTGTTCAATATCTTCATCAACGACCTGGAAGATGGCATAGAGTGCACCCGCAGCAAGCTTGCAGATGATGCCAAGCTGCGGGGAGGAGTAGACACGCTGGAAGTAGGGCTAAGATTCAGAGTGACCTGGACAAATTGCAGGATTGGGCCCAAAGGAATCTCATGAGGTTCAACAAGGACAAGTACAAAGTTTTGCACTTAGGACGGAGCAATCCCATGCACCGGTACAGGCTGGGGGCTGATTTGCTGGCAAGCAGCTTTGCAGAAAAGGCCCTGGGGGTTACAGTGGGCAATAAGCTGAATATGAGCCAGCAGTGTGCCTTTAAAGCCAAGAAGGCTAACAACATCCTGAGCTGCATTGGAAGGTGTGTTGCCAGTCGGTCAAGGGAAGTGATTCTTCCCCTCTATTCAGCACAGGTGAGGCCACATCTGGAGTCCTGTGTTCAGTTTTGGGTCCCCCACTACAGAAAGGATGTGGACAAATTGGAGAGAGTCTAGTGGAGGGCAACAAACATGGTTAGGTGGCTGGGGGACATGACTTATGAAAAGAGGCTGGGGGAAGTGGGCTTATTTAGTCTAGAGAAGAGAAGACAGAGGTGGGATTTAATAGCAACCTTCACCTACCTAAAGGGAGGCTCAAAAGACGATGAAGCTAGACTGTTCTCAGTGACAGTAGATGACAGAACAAGGAGCAATGGTCTCAAGTTACAGCAAAGGAAGTTTAGGTTAAAGATTAGGAAGAATTTTCTAACTAGGAGGGTAGTAAAGTGCTTGAACAGGTTACCCAGAGAGGTGGTGGAAGCCCCATCCTTGGAGGTTCTCAAAACCTGACTAGACAAAGCTTTGGCTGGGATGGTCTAATTGGGGATAGTCCTGTTTTGAGCAGGGGGTTGGACTAGATGACCTCCTGAGGTCCCTTCCAACCCTCATTTTCTATGATTCTGAAATGGTGCATTAGTTAATGCTCCGGGAACAAATTGCTCCTGGTCAGCCCAGACAGCAGGGGACCCACTGCTGCCTGGCTAAGCCCCAGTGTGAAGGGACCTGTGCCAGCTGCAGGGGCAGCTGTTGCCCCACCACCTGGGGATCAGGACAGGTCCAGATCCCCACGTGGCTGGGAGAGCTGTAGCAGCTGCAGGGGCAGCTGTCTTACCACCACCTGTCTCTAAAGCAGCGGGGGGAAAAGATTCTTCCTTTTTTCTGAATTTTTTCTCCTTCAATTTAAATTCTTCAGGGCAGCAACTGTCTCCTCCCACCTATTTGTACAACATTCATTATGATGACGTCCCAATCTCAGCAGGTGCCTTTAAGAGCTATCCGAATGCAAACAACAAACAATAATGATGCCTTATTGATCTGAAAAAAGACCAGTCAAGGTATTGCAGCACTGTCTAACAACCCCCAGGATATGTTATGACACCACAGCTGGCCCTATCGCTATGAACCTAGGAATGGAGGCTACTAGGAAGAAGCCAAGACTAGAAGCTAAAGCACATGAGCTGCCGTGCTCTATTTTGGGATTTGCAATAGGAACTGGCCATAGGACCTTAGAAAAAATTGCAACATCCTTGTGCTTCATTTGCCCCATCTGTCAAATGGGGATAACGATACTTCCACAGACTGTAGTGCGGCTTTACATTTTGCTGGTAGAGCATTTGTAATGCATTTCATTTATATTTTGAGGAGGGAAAAGTTCTGGAATTGATTTGTATTGAATAGCTCCAGGGTTATTAAATGAACATATCAAATACCACACAGAGGGAAAACTGTACTGGTGCTTTTGTCTCAAAATGCCAAAAGTTTCTCCATGCCAAATCCAAAGAACATAAAAATTATTGCAATTAAACACCCTCTGTCACATTAAAATAATGCTGTGGTTGAATCACAGCCTATGAAGGGCAGGACAGTATTGAGTTCTGGGTGTCATGGAAACATTGCCTTCTACAATTGAAGATGCAGTATGTCACCTCGCTCGTTGTTCTGGGATGCTCACACTGCAGCTGGGTGTGCAGCACTTTTATCGGCTGAGAAGAACAAGGGAAAAGGATTGTACTGGAATTTTATTGCTAGCAGCAGAGCCGCGAGGAACACATTAGTGACTGGATGAAGTTACTCTTTGCATGTTAGCCATCTCAAATTTAAAAATATGCTGACATAAAGCCTTTTCCATATGATGAAGCTTATTGAAAGAATGTAGAGAAACTGAAAGCAACCTGGCAAAGCTTGCAAGACTATGGACAGCAGGGAGAAAAGCCTGACACTAAAAAAATCCCAGTTCACTGCCATGTAATTCCCTCTTACTAACTCATGCTGGGGACAGACAGTAAATTGGCAGCAAAGAAATTGCATTTGTACATGGCAAAATATGGCACCGAATGCTGCTCCTCAATTATTTTAGCATTTTTGGGGTACAGTTAAAAAGCAGGTATAATCCAAAGTAAATCACGAGACATCATGTGGTCCCTTCCACAATACCTTACAATCTAAGTTTAGACAGAGCAAGGCAAAAGAGGGTAACAGACAGTAGAGAGCTGAGGAAGGATGAGGGCTGAATAATAAGATCCCACTGTTATCCAGGTTTGGTGAACAAGTAGCTCGACGGTCTGTTTCTAGGTATGCCTTTGAGACCCGGTCCCAGGTCTTACATTTTCAGGGATGCCCTTCAGCCCCAAACTCCTCTCTGCTATCTGTCACTCGATCACATAGAACAAGCTGAGATGTGCCAACTCCTTGGCCTGTGGTGCCTCAGCCTTTCCTGTCTCCCCCAGGTTTGTCAGCTCTTAGCAGAGGGGATTTTGCAAGCTAGAAGACTCACACCCTTGTCCAGTCATACGTTCAGAAATAAAACCCCCTTCCTTGGAAGAGGCCTGCCTTGAAACCCCCCTTCCTTGGAAAAGGCCTGCCTGTAGCATGAAAATACTCCTAAAACACAGTTGTCACGGACAGTGAGTGTGTTATAAAAGATAACAAAAAGAGTTATTATAAAAATGAGCAAGGTCTAAGAATACTGCTTTCATCCTCTCCAAACCACAGCCTTCTCCCAGACTGTTATCTTGCCTTGCCCAGCTAAGCTACTGGGAGACTAAAGTATCTCATGCCCAGGAAATTTTAAACCAACCCTTGCTCTCCTGACAAGGCTTAAGTACTTGTCCTTATCTGGCCAAGTCCATTCTTCTATCGAATTCTTGGAGATCAAATATTATATGTATATTATGTATATCCATTTGACCCATCAGGCATCTTTTCTGAGCTGTTTATGACTGGGAGAATATTTACATCCTAAAGATAACTAGTCCAGTCTTCCAGTGCTAATTAAATACTGTTTGGGTGGAAGATTATTTGCCTTAAAAAGCAATTCTCCTGTGTGGGTTAGGCCTTGGCACCTCACATCAGCACCCAATATGCATAGCTATCCTAATGTAAATCCTCAGGGTTTACTTCTCCCACTTATTTGGGCTCTGATCTTATAGGAGTGAATAGCCTTTGTCCTTCCTGAAATCTCATCTGTCCTCTTTGAGTGTCTATCCTACAAGGGTGTAGAACTAAAACTATATCAAACGTCTTAACCAGGGGTCCTGGTTTTCCATGTGCCATGGTAAAATGTGGATTTTCTCATTTTAAGGAGAAAAACCTGGATCTTCTCCTTTAAAGAAGAAAAACATGGGAAACGGTGGGTGTCCCCTTGCAGGCTGGCAGAGTTCCAGTTTGCAAGGGGCTGGGGGCAATGGGAGAAGATGCAAGGGGCTGGGGGAAGCGGGAGGAGGGTGGTCTGGCAAAGGGCACCATGTGCCTGGAGAGCATCTCCAGCAGGTAAGTCTGGCGCGGGGGGGAGGTGGGGGGAGATCAAGGACCCCACAGCGAGGGAGGGAGGGAGTTGGGCAGGGCTGGGGCTGCTGCCAAGCCTGGGCAGTGCCCGGGTGGGAAGCGGGATGGAGCCATGGGTGGCTTGTTGGTGGGGAGAGGCGGGGGAGAAGGGCTGGCTCCCCACTGCTGTACGCACTCTCGAGGAAAGGGGCATAGAGGGCCAGCGCACCCCAGACGTGTGCGTGAGGCCGGGTGGCTGTCTGCTGTGGGCTTGGCGCTCCCTACCCTGCTGCCCTGCCCCCAGGGCCTCCGCAAGGACCCGGCATGGCAGGGCAGACCACGGCAGGGCAAAGAAGCTCCATGATGTCATTGCTGGGACCCCCCACCCCACCATGGAGAGGCGCCCGCTGCCTGCCAGGAAGCAGCAGGAGTGGCGGTGTGGAGGGCACCTCGCCATGGCGGTGTGGGGCTTGCAGTGGCAGTGCCCAGCCCTGCTCTGCCCTATTGCATTGAGTCTCGCCCACTGGGCTGCAGAGGTCCTGGGGAGAGGGCAGCAGGGCAAGGAGCCCGAGCCTGCAGCGGGCAGCCTGCACCCCTCTCCATGGGCTCCTCTCTGGCCGTGCTGCCCATGAAGGAGGGGGAGCTGGGCTCTGCGCTCTGCTCTGCTGCGGTAACTGTTGCCCTCCACGGGCGGCAGCCGGGTCTCGGGCACTGCTGCAGGGAGAAGGGGGCTGGTCCAGGAGCCCTGGCCGCTGGGGGCCCCCTCCAGCAGGGCTGGGAGGTAGGGGGCTGCACGTGGGGAGTGAGGGGCACCAGCAGGGCCCAGGGGGCTGTGGGTAGGGAGTGAGGGGCAATGGCATGGGCAGAGCACCAGCATATTTAAATGCCACAAAGCAATGTGGGGGGCACAACTGCAGCTGGACCCACATCCTGATGAGCAATAGGGGCAGGGGGAGCTCTGATTTTCCATGATAAAAAACCCCAAAATCAAATGCCAACATTTATAGGTATTTAGAATTTATTATATTATAGTGATTGAGGCATTGGTAGGCTTCCAAATTGCTTTAAAATTGTAAATATAGCAATAAAACCTTGTGTTCAACTGATAACTGTGTATATAGTGAGGTTTCATTTTAATCACGGCAAAATCCGGATTTGGGGGGTTTTAATCAGAGAATTTGCAAGTTTTAAACAGAGAAAACCAGAATCCCTGATCATAACTCATGCAAACATACAGAAGACAAAATTAGACATAGGTTATCTTTTGCTGCTTATAAACACCATACACTATAGCAGGAAACCTGTTTCAGGGAAACAAGCACAGCATTCCACAATTACCTCAAAATGTAGTGGGCTCCTGACAAGGTCCATTACATTTACCATATTTACTTGAATCTAAGATGAGATTTTTTTCCCCCCCATTCAGTTAGATTCAAGCACAAATATGGGGAGGGGGCAGCTGCAGCTCTAACTCCAGCCCTGAGCGTGAGGTCAGATTTTGAGTCATAGCCACTTCCGTCCCCCACATTTTCTGTACCCCACGCCACCACCTTCGCTCCCTGCCACTACTTACCTTCCCTGTGTAGCTGTCTCTTGCTGGGGCCCTGCTCCAGCGGGGACAGTGGCAGCTATGGCCCTGGCTTCAGAGCACTGCTGCAACAGCTGCTGCATGGCTGGGTTAGGGCCAGAGGTGCATGCACTGCATTCTTCTTGCCCCTGCCCAAAACCAGGACCCTAGGAGGAGCTGAAGTTGCAAGGGCAGTGATGGTGGGGTCAGAGCTGGGGGGGCAGTTCATGGGGGTGTGTGGGAGGGAGGACACAGGTGCCTAGGGTGCAAGTGGCACAGGGAGAGGCAGGTGTCAGGGGGCAGCAGGATGAGGGGACAAGCAGGAGTGGGAACACGTGGCAGAGGTGTCAAGCTAAGGGGGCAGGTAGGAGGGCTGCAAATGGGCAGTACAGGTACCATGGGAGCAGGTGTGGGACATGCAGGCACTGGGGGAGCAAGCAGCCAGGGGGGAAGTGGTGAGAGGCACAGGTGGCAAAAGGCAGGGGTCAGACCACTTGACTTCCCTGCAGCCTGGCTCATCACCTCCCGCCTTTCTGCTGCTGCCTGTCCCACTGCAGCAGGGGGGGATGCAAATTTCAGGTGACCCTTCAAAAATTAGATTATAGACATGTAGAAGTATAACAAACATATACATGTACCATGCCTAGAGTCTAATTACTGGGGGGTTGTCTTCAGTTCAGAATTGCCTTGGATTTGGGTAAATACAGTATATATATTTCTAAAAAAGTCAGCTCATTTCTTAAGGGTGTTTCTGCCATTAGAGCCAGGAAAAGAAATGACAGCCATTGCCACTCTGACCCTACCTTTAAATAGGTAAATTAGGGGTGAAAGTACTATTTTTTATCACGTTCCCGCATCCCCCCTGCCATCCTATTGCCACTACTGTAGGTGATAAGGATGAAAAATCAGATCCTTGATTTTTCATTTCCTCTTGGATTTACATATGTTAGATCTTCTCTAGTGATGCGGTGGTTTCACTGAATGTGCCAGCAGTGCAAAATTAGGTGTTTTTATCTCAAGATAACTCTCTCAGGGCCCGTCTACGCATGCGCTTTAATGCACAGTAACCTATTTTACTGTGTATTAAAGCGTCACATAAAAAAGTGCTATTATGCTAACGCACAGTAAAAAAGGCTACCACACAGTAAGTATCACTTAAAAACCATGCCTATTCATTCCTGTGCATTAAGGCAGCCTAATATGTGTTTCTTTAGTACCTCACATTGGAAGTACTAAATTTAATGCACATTAGAAAAAACACCTTAATGCATGTGGGGACATGTCCTCCGTGTACAATTCTACTGCAAATAAAACACAGGTATTTTTTCACCTTGATTCAGAATTAACTTTCTTAACTACACTCTTCACTTTGGCATTATCTCAAGTAGTCTCACAGTGGTGAAATGCACCTGTGCCTATTCTCTCTTGGGACTTCACAGCATAGATACCTTGAGACTGCTACTTGGATGGACATACATTGTATGTATTTGGAAGATTCCTAATGCTATAATAACCCCAGTGTTCATGCTCAAGGGACTATCTCTGAACTGAAACTGCAGTGTTACCATCCTACAGCAAGCAGTGATTCTCTGAGACCTCTTATCATGTAGCTGGTCAATATTTGAAATGGCAGGGGCTGGATGGTTCAGGGGCTAGGTAATCTTTTACTTACTCTCTCTCAGCCTCTTAGGCACAGACCAAACCTCTGCTCAAATGTCTTGCATTTTCTTTAATCTTTTTCATAAATTTAAAGCTGCAAGGGGGCTTGAGTCACCCCAGTTCATGGCCCTCATAGCGCTGCTGATTCTAAATGCACCAAGCATTTCAGATGTAACTACACAAAATGTCAGCTCTTGCACAAGAGTCTAATTGCTGACTAACGACCGTACCACCCCTTTAAATACTAGTGTGGTCGCCGAACTCTTCCTGCCCTGAATACTCAAGAATATGCATGCAGGGTAACACAATGACTACTTGTACAAGTGACAAACACATTCGGGATGATTCTCCTGATACCCAGATCATAAAAGGAAACAACTGCCAGCAAAGAGGCATTTTTAAGCTCTTCATCATTCACAGGCCACAGCTCGGAAATACGGGGCTTCCAGGAATATGGGCCTTCCTGGAAACAGTGGTAAGAAAATGGCCACAATACCATTCAAATGTCTCTGGAGATGAGAAGCCAGAAGGCACACTTGTTCACCCCTTGCCTTGTAAACACAGCCTGTTTGAAGCTTTGGAAAGCTTTTGGTGGGGGGGCTTGGCCAACGGTAGAGGTAGAGAACCAAAGAGCAAACACATCAGACAGCAGGCCCACAGGCAAAACTCGCATCATTTCAGACAGAAATCCTGGCAAAAATTAATGCTGCTTAGACCAGCATCAGCGGTGGCAGGAGAAAATATTATTTGGGGGTGCGGGGGGTGGTGCAGGGTGGGGTGCAGTGTACGGTGGTGTGGGGCTGCCCCTCCCTTCCATAGGGCCACTGTGGGGCTGGCACGTGGCGGGGTTGCTGAGTGTGGCACTGCAGCAGTGGGGCATGGCGGCGGAGCTGGAGCAGTGGAGCCACGTTTCAGGGGACTAAGCCCCGTTAGCTCCAGCTTTCTACCACCTAGAGAGGCAGGGGGTGCTGGGCAAGTGTGGATTAGAGGAGAGGAACCAAGACAGCAGGACCTCTGAGCTGACCATGATACTATAAAACATAGGAGAGCCCAAGTAACCCCAAGGAAGGATGGAAAGGTAAAAACGCTGGACCAGCTTCTTCTTCCCCTTAGATTGCATTCCCCACTGAGTTCCTGGCGCGGGGATAGTACCTGCCAAGGTAATGTATAGAAAACCTCCCACTGAGCTACTTGAGTGGGAAGGTCTTGGCTTTATGCCCACTTTATGGAAAGAGGAGACTCCTCCCTAGCTTGGTCATACTTCTGAGGGCAAGCAAACCTCGGCACCTGAACCCCAAGCTTGGGC
Source organism: Alligator sinensis (assembly GCF_000455745.1). NCBI lineage: Eukaryota > Metazoa > Chordata > Crocodylia > Alligatoridae > Alligator > Alligator sinensis. The sequence goes on along the minus strand of NW_005841958.1, from coordinate 2,894,783 downwards.
CTGCAAGTAGGATGCCCACCAAAGGACTTGGAAGCATCTGAAGCCCCAGATGGGGGTGGAGGATGTTTGCTGGTAGTAGGGCCACTTATGGTTCTGGACTGACCCATGGATTTGGAATGGATTTGGCTAATTTGGCTTGGAATATGGACAATTAAAAAAAAAATCCCCACAGACTCATGCAGCCAAGGCAGACCACTTTGAATATTTGGCTCACAGATTTGGCTCCCTACATATCAAACTGACAGAGAAAAATACACGTGTTTGATTTGGTACGTCAGATGTAAATATAATTGTACATAAATTCAGAGAGAGAAAGGGTGCTCATAAACAACAGTATATATCCAAAGGAGAAGGAGCTTTGCTTCCTTGCTCATAAGTAACCAAAAATGATTGTGTATTTGGGGGACCATCCCAGACTGATTGCACCTGATCCTGTCTCATGAAATTGGATGATGAAAGCTGTCATCCCTTGCAGAATGGAGGCAGGCATTCACATTTTAATGGTGTACCGTAGTGAAAGTGGAGCCAGGTCCCATGTTTATAGGTACAAATGTAGTTTACTTTGGTGTTCAGGTACAGTTCACAGTGCCTTTCAGCAGCTGTGCAAGATGCAATTTGTTGCTATGGATATCAATGTGATCCTCTGTTTAGATTCTAACTTTGAAGTTGACTTTGGCTACCTGGAGAACAAAGATGTAGCATGATCCTTTAACTTAACTATAGTTGCAAATTATTTCTTTTATCCCTAATTTCCCCCTTACTGCTTTTCATTGTCTCTTTCATTTAGTCCTCATCTATGGGCATAGTGTGAGTTACAAATATAAGCAATGAAGTGAGTCTATTGAAGGTTCCTTTCATATAGATGGAGCTCCAGCAGAGCTAAATTACATGCCATTTTTGTGGAAGGGAGAGATTGGGTTATTTAAAATGACTTTATTTTATCATAGAGAAGAGATGTGGAATAGATCTGCCTTACGCAAATGAAAATGTGCACTAACAGAATATTGATAAATTGCAGTTGAAGTCAGAGATATATTCAAACCAACATGTAAATGCCAAGTCAAATTCTGAAGAGTCCAAAATGCCAGAGACATTCAGACCACTGCAGAAAATAAGGGCTAGCTTTGGATTTCAAATACTCTTAAAGTTAATGGAGATTTGATTCTAGGCATTTGGGTTTGGGCCCCAAAAACTGAAATGACATGGGACACGGTTGAAGATATACATCACAATCTACAGGGAGAGAAAAAGAGAAGGAAAACCCTGGAATAGCAGGAAT
>NW_005841958.1:2867028-2893483 GCF_000455745.1 Alligator sinensis | reverse complement strand
AGGAATGTACTTATCAGGATTAACAGACAACACTGTCCGCTGCCAGCCTGACACAACCACAGTTCTCAGGTGCACAACAAAGCTGAAGGCGAATGACGGACTGCAAGTAGTACCACCAAAACAGCATTATTTCACTACAACCGGACGCCTGGGGGCACCTTATTCAGCATTTAATGCTAAATGCCATAGAAAAATATGAATTTTCCTGTAATACCAGATTTGGTGGGGAAGAAAAATAATCTGACTATTTATCTATGACCTGATCCAATGCCCAGTGAAACAATGGAAAGTGTATTTAGGAATATCATTACGGTAAGTTTCCCCTCCATTAAACTTTATTATCTCTTTCTCAATTTTAAATAGGCTTTGCAACACATCACCCTGAATAGGATAACTGTGAAGGAAAGCATGCTGGGCCGGGAACTTTGGCTTGCTCTCACCATTAGGTAAGACTGCACAGAAAGAGAAATAGCAAGACTGGGAATTATCTGGTGGCTGGGTTACCAAACGGAGAATCCATAGGACAGTTTTGTTTGAATGATAAATACATGGATGAAGTTTGAAAAATTAAAGAAAGAGGGTACAGATATTTTCAAATGTGGTGACTAATTATGGACTCGTAAGTCTGAGACACAAACTAAGTTTGTATTCCTTTTATAACTCTATTAGCGTTTTGGAGGCATTGGAGGTTTGTATTGTTGATCATACACTTCTTCAGTGTGCAGTTGTTCAAAATATACTTTTTAAATAACATCCTTCATTTCACAAGGATTCTTTTTAATGAAACTATTAGGAAGAGCTAATGGAAAAACACTACAAAGCCAATTAGTTCCTTCATCAGTTCCTCACCTTCTTTTGTGTAGGTGATCCAGATAGTTAGTTATAATTAAAAATATAGTGAGTTATAATTTGCCTGCTTTCAGTGGACCCATCCAGGCTGCATGGATCATATGGAAAAATGCACAGAAAAAGAAGGAAAGAAGGTACAAAGTTATTTAAGTTTGTTAGAACCAAAAGTCAATGCGTCTCCCCCAGAGACGTGCAAGTAAATACTAGACTCGAACAGACTCATCTATGAGATGTTTGTATGCCATCAAATTCATTCTTGTGTAGACGGCCAGCACTGGCTTATGTATGTATACAAGACCTCAAGATGGGGCTTAAGTATAACTTACACTTAATTAAGTGTTTTGGGAACTGTCTGCCAAGGTGGAACGTTTTACCCCTACCGAGAATGTTCATTTCCAAAAGCACTAACTCATTTTCTTGATGTAATCATTTTCCTTTAACAAAACCCCTTAAATACAGTCCCTGATCCTGCAGGTGTTTCTCTGTGTGCTTCCATTTTAAGTCTATGAGTCAGGTGGACTACTCTCATAAACACACGTGCAAATATTTGCGGGGCTGGGACCAACAAGCCAAGTGAAAGATCTGGTGGTGGCAAACTGGAGATTATGGAACTGGTTTTCACATAATGTGCTTTACTGAGTGAAGCAAACAAACCCTTGTGAAATGAAGACAAGGAAATCAGAGGAAGAATAATTACAATACCTCATTAGGACCTGAATGTGCTGCCCTTAAATGCAATTATGGCTAATATGATTTAAACAAATGTCACTGAAGGTCTGTATTCCATCCATAAGGATGGAATACTTTTTACTTTTTCTGTCCTATCATAGAAAGACTTCCTAGTGCTTTATAAATATTGACAGTGACCAATTCTTCCTTCAGGAAACACATGGCAGTTGGGAGATGTGAATGCATGTACAGAATAGGTAACTAAATGACCAAATGCTTACACTAGGATCCAAAGAAAAGCAGAAGGATGGAGCCATCTATACCTGAGGGTGCAGATATACAACAATGTGATATACCCTGGATTTTACTCCATATTAAATGTACTTACTGCTTAGTAGTTCTTCCTAGGCGGATGCCTGCAGTAGCTGCTATTACACTACCTGACCAGTAGTTACATTGATCTATACCAGTTGAGGATCCAGCCCCAAGTATTTCATACTGGTTTGATTTTGTTAGTTCAGAAAAACTGAAAGGTGATTCTTGTTTTTTTTAGAAATTGTGTAAAACCAGGATTATGTGGCCTAGAAAACTAGTAAGCTACTGCACAGTAAGCCTTTCTGGAGATTCATAGATTCATAGACGTTAAGGCTGGAAGTGACCTTGGAAGATCATCGAGTCCAGCCCCCTGCTGCTCTGGCCTCTTGGTGCTATCCCGGGGGGCTGGCAGGGAACATGGGGCCAGTCCCCATGCACACAGGGCCAGGAGAGCTCTGTTGGCTGCAATGGCAGCTGTTTCCTGGCCCTGTGCACATCAGAAGGGGTCCTGATGTGCAGGGGGCCAGGAGACAGCTGCTACTGCAAAACTCTCCTGGCCCCCTGTACATGGCATAAGGCCTATGTCCAGCAGGGCTACCCCAAGCAGCTTGGGGCTGACTGGGAACTGTCCCCTTTGGGGCAGGTCCCAGTCAGCTCTGGGCTGCATGGGGATTTCCTGGCCCAGCCTGGAGCTGACTGAGACCTGCCACAGAAGGAACAGTTCCTGGCCAGTCCTGGGCCGCTTAGGGAAATCCTCACATAGCCTGGAGCTGGCTAGGACTGGCCCCAGAAGTGGGACAGTTCCTATTCCTAACCAGCCCCAGGCTGGATGGGGAAGCAGAGAGCTCCCGAGTCCCATCACTGCTCGGCTTCCAGCTCCTGTGGGGAGCCAGGAGCTGAGCAGCACTGGGGTGGGATGGGGGGGCCGGAAGTGGTGGGGCAGAGAGCTCCAGGAACTGGGAGATGACTAGCGTTAAGACCAAGGGAGCTCCCCATCCCCTGTGACCCCCTAGCCTTGGGGTTAACCAGGAACAAATTTGCCCCTGATCAGTGTCTACATGTAGTAGTTAGTTTACTACCTGGATTTACAGATAGTAGGTAACTGCTCAGTAAACTAATTCACTGCTTAGTAAATGTGTGCATGTGTAGACAGTGATGCTTTACTGTGCAGTAGATTAGTCTACTGTGCAATAAAGCATCTCATGTAGACACACCCTAGAAACACTACCTATATATGGGTTTAGTCCAGTAGCAGCATGGAAGAGTGTGTCCTTGTGGGTTACTTAATCTAGTTTAAATCACAAAAGTTGTAATGACAGAATATCTGACCTGAGGCTTTCGACAAGGATTCAGGAGGTTCTTAATGACTTAATAAAGTGCATGAATAACTTGCAGGACTTTTTTAAATACGAGGCTCAGTAAGTCACGATTTTTTTTCAGTTGAAAGGTTTCTATAGTTCTATCAATCATGTTGCATTTTGTTATGCTAAAATGTCTCATTCCTAAACTAAGATATTTTAAAGATTGGGGCAGAAAAAATATTTAACAAATTGGGTTTAGGACAGCCTTTATATAGGTATCTGTGCAAAGTAATATAGCCCATGGGGGCTACATGGTTTACTAGTATATGGGGCCTTTTGGGGTTTTTTCTAATTTAGCATGAGAAAATGATTATGTGAATAAATTAAATTTTTGGGTATAATCTTATTTATTTACTACCCCTGCAAAATCCTGTTTCCCAGAACACAACAGAATCAAACAGCTGACAGACTCCTGTGTTAGAAAGGTCCAAATGTGCCCAAGAATCTCTTTAGAATAAAGAAATTTTGTGAATAAAGATTTTTTTTGCAAAAGCCTTGTTGGTCTAATAAAAGATATCATCTCTACTGTGAATCCTGATTACCCAAGAATCTCTGCCATGCGCACAGTTGCTTCTCCAGACTTCCTTCTCTAAACATGTAGGCTGCAAAATCAATGTTTTCAATAAGAAGAATACTTCAGCTGACACAGCTAAGCTCTGACCCATTATATGCTCCGGGCAGTTGCTTCATTGTCTGTAGCTCTCCTTACAACACAGATGCTAAATTTTCCTTTCTCTGAGGCTGCCAGAGTGCTTGACACACACGCTGACTTTAACAAGACTCTGCATATCTGGACATGTCTGTACTACTGATTGTTCGGTGTGGCACGATGTAGTCTATGAACTTAAACCTGCCAATTGAGCATGCCCGAAGCCCTTATCACCAACCATCACCATGCTTCCAACCAAAGATTCTCCTCTTAGCAGCCATTAGTAACTTTTAAAATAACAAAAGCGTTATGCTGAAGGGTCCTTACTGTAGGTTTTTCTCAGGCCCACGCCTCCCTGGCCAATGCCACCTACTACCCTCCTACAACTCTTCATCCAACTATGAACAATGTGCCTTTTTCTTTCATGCATCTACAAACAAGCTTACACCTATCGGTGTGCATGATCTCCCTGGCACACAAGCACTTTTAACAATTCCATGGAGCTCCTAGTTCAGGGGTAGGCCACCGGCACGCGTGCCAGAGTGTGGCACGCGGAGGCATTCTGCTTGGCATGGGTGCCTCAGAGCGGATGGTGGGGAAGGGGCTGGGGCTGAGGTGCCACAACAAGGATTGGGCCCCTCGTGGCTCCCCTGCCATCTGCCCCTGGCATGCCAACATCTTACAAGTCAAGGTTGCGGGTGTTTTTGGCACTCTGCCCCAAAATGTTGCTGACCCTGTCCTAGTTGCATCTTTAGGCATCCAAATATCCTTAAAAATCTGGGTCTCACTTTCTACCATAGCCACGGGGTGGCAGGTCACATGAGCTCGCCTATTAAGATTCAGGGATGGTTCTGTGGCTAGTAGGGCTGTGCGAAACGGCACCGTTCTGTTTCGCTTTGAGTTTCGAGGTTTCCACGGAACAGCATTCTGTTTCGAATTTCATTTTGATTCAAAACAGCTGTTCTGTTTTAGTTCGTCGAAACAGTGAGGCTGTTTTGACGCTGTTTCGACGTTTTGCTAGATCAGGCTGGGGGTCAGCTGGGCTGACTTCCCATCCCCAGCGCTAGATTGGACTGGGGGTGGAGAGTCAGCCCAGCTGACCCCAGACCAATCTAGTGCCGGGGATGGGAAGTTAGCCCAGCTGGACTGACTTCCCATCCCCAGCTCTATGGTGGAAATGTTTTGACTTTTGAAATGTTTCGACTAGCCTCGTTTTGTTTTGAGACTGTTTTGATGCCCTTTGTTTCACTTCGCTTTTGCTGTTTTGACCTCAAAATGAGTCGAAACAGTGTCGAAACAAAACGGCTGGTGAAATTTCGCACAGCCCTAGTGGCTAGTGGGGTAGAGGTGGATGTGTGGTGAGGGAAATTGTGTAGCTGTGTAAAATGAGCATGTGAAGATTGCCACTATTCTTCCTTCAATCACCAATGCAGAACATTTCTAAAAATTGAGCTCGGTTCCTCAGTAACTAACTCTTGCATTAAATAGCCCAGGGAATTAGTTGCTGTTTGTTGGTAATTCCTGGGTCCTGGGTCACTAGAATTCCTCTAAGAAGCTAATGGTAACTGTACGGTAATAATTAACTTGCTTATCCAAAGCTAAGGCAGCTTTGTTTTTGTCATGTTAGGGACAGTGGAGCACAGAGTTGCTATTATTTCTGGTCACTGATTTTATAGGTCTGGAGGCTACTGCCCATGACATGAAAGATTAAGGTATAAGAAAGAAAGTGCACATCAGCTACCACTGTAAAAGCACAATAGACTGATAGAGTACAGAAGGTAATAGGACAAATTTATGCTTTGACATAATATTTTAACTTCTATTTCCCTTGTGTTAGCAGGAAAAGCCAAACTTGTTATAAGCAGGTAGATCCTACCGCAGTTAATGAAGTTGCGTTTACTTACACCAAGTTTAATTTGACTCACTCTATTAGGCCCCAGTCTTTCACTGAACTTTGTGTAGGGGCAAGTCCCATCTACATCAGCTTGTTTAAAGCATGGCACACTTTCAGGCAGGTCAGTATTATACTCCCATAAAAGACAAAATAAATGATTTCTTCCCTGAGCACTCCCTACATAGTTTATTCATGGCTTCATTCCCATTAGCCTCACATCTCCAATACAAACAATCCCATTTGTTTAAACACCCCAATCCATTTTTAATTTTCAAAATCAGACACTGATAAAATCTACTGAAAGAAAATGCACCATAGCCTAAGGGAATCTGGATAATTTGTAAAACATTATTTCCACAAACACATGCAGGACCAAATCCTGAATTCCTTACCCTTTTCAATTGCTGATTTGAATGAGACGGTTTCTTGAGTGAGGAAGAATAAGCAAGGATTGAAAAATTTGGTCCCAAATGCTATTGGTGGACACAATTTGCAAATGCTCTAGGCACAGGGGTTATCATCGTGAATGACTAATCCCATTGACTTCTTTGAGTTTATTCGTGGAACTGGCAAGCCTACTCCTAGGAGTAAGCTTCATCTCCACTAAAAAGCATCTGGAGAATTGTATACATCTTTGTTACAGGCCTCGTTCCAATAAAACCCATGTGCACCTTCTTAATGTGAAATACCTAGGTAGACTCACTGGCCGCATCCAGACGAGCAGTATGTAGTACATCTGTGGTGCCACCTTGCATCCAGATGTTCTCTGCGCTTCAATGGAGCAGCACAGAGATTTTTTTGACCCCTGGATATCCACAGAGAAAAAAATGGAGCAGTGCATGCGGGGGCAACACATGCCACTCAAAAGCAGAGCTGGGCTGCCTGGAGCCACACTGCGGCTGCCAGCCAGGCTCCCCACAGCCGAATCACCGCTGCTGCAGCCCTAGGAAGCCCCCAGGACCCCAAGTAAGGCTGCTGGGGCCACCCCGGTGCTGGTCCCCACCTCCCCTACTGGCCCCGGGGTAGTTCGCTGAGCACCAAACCACACGTGGCTGGGGCATTCCCTAGGGACAAGTAGCAGCAGTACAAGGTTGTCCCTGGGGAGCCAAATGTCTATACCATGTGTGGACGCTGCCACTGAGATCGGTGGGACTACTTATATGTGTTAGATGTTAAACATATGTGTATAGAGCCTTAGTTCCCATTGTTTCCCTCAGCTTTCATTTCCCGATTTCCTTTCTTACATCTTTGGTTGCCATTTCTTTATCTTACTTCGAGCCCATTAAAGGCAAAAACAGCCTTCTCAAGACAGCCCTTACTGCGAGATACTGGAGCTAACAGGCACTGTTTCAAGAACAAGTCTTACATCTGTGCTATGAATTCAGGCTCCTGAATCTCTTTCCTATTCAGGCTGACAGTACATTTCCTCTTCAGCTGAGCAAAACAGCCAACCAGCTGTAAAAAATTATAGGATGTCAAATCTCACTGTGTCATTCCCTTTGCTAAGATATTATGGAGCTGAGCTCCCTTCATATTCTGTAAACTATGCTCCCCAGAAATAGTCCTGTTAACTGTGCCCTGAACAACCACTGTTGGATTACTTCTAGGCATTAAAAAGATTTTCTTCAAATAAACAATCTTGGGATTTTCTATTAGCAATTTAAACCTAATCTGAGAATGTCTGGAAGTCGAAAATGACTTCTACGTGCTGAGGATAGTGTTCCATTACCAGTAATTTATTGTCTTTAAGAGCATCGCTGGAACATTGATTAACACAACAAAACACAGACATTTCCACTTTATTGTAAAATCTCATTGCATTTATCCATTTGTGACTAAGCCCAGCAGTGCAATTTATATGCCTCAGCAGAGCTTTCCATTCCTAAAATTGTATTTAGAACTCACATGAAGATTTCAAAATTTAGAAAGGGGCAAAAAAAATCCCTTACTGAAGCCAAGAGGCAAAAATGGAAACAGCGTTAAGAGAAGAATGTGAGTACACCAAAAATACGCTGGTTAAACACTTCTTGACTCTAATGTTCGACTATAAGTACTGGATGTACTTAACTCAGAGATTATAGTAACATTTGATTAAATAGGATATTTCCCAATCCTCTGAGGACCTAAATCTCATTTCTGTGAGTTATGAATTTTAGCTGAACCTGCTCTCTGTTTTGTTTATATTTATTTGCTGTACCTTAGAAGGGATATTCTAGAGAAACATCATTGTAAGTGATACGAGGACACGCTAAAGGACTTAATTTTGATAACGTGGATTTTTTGTTAACGCCCTTACCATTATTGCTATCAATGTTTCAGGACCCAGCCATTCAAACTCATTTACTGAAATCAAGGGGATCATGAATAAACGGTTTCAGCCATCAGAATATTAAGGCCAGATCATGGTCCCTACTGTACGTCCTAATGGAGCAAATAGGAATAAAACCTTCGTCAGTGTAAAACCAGGTGTGTGCCATACAATCTCCGCTCCAGTCACACGAGGTGTTGCTGGACAGATCACACACAGCTGACAGTGGAGTTAAATTCAGTGATTCTTTTTGGAAGAGCTCTTCCTAAGGGACTAGACAAACCAATACAACATAGAACAAGCCTTAATAAACCTAACAGGGCAAGGGTCTTCCATGCTCTGGGTCCTGCAATGAGTGTGGCTTGGCTCAACCCATGGGTCCAGTCCCTTATACTGAAATCATTTAAAAATATAATTGCCTTGGCTCATTTTGCTTAGTTCCATTCACTTTCTGTACTCCATTCAGCTTGGACCATGTAGCTAGCAGACAACGTTGCTCTTTGTTCATCATAACGTCCACCTTCTTCTTCTCACGCATTGACATCAGGGTCTTCATAAATAAAACAAGACTTAATTATCAGATGTTTGTGAGATTCCATATTCCAGGGATAAAGAACAAAATTGGAACTAAATTTCCCTAAAGTTCAGGGGAAGTCCAGATCAGAGGATCTCTATTTTTATTCTTAGATCCCCCCTGGTAGTGATTCTGAATATATATTTCCTGTTGTCTCTCCTTGTAAAAGGTTGCTAGTGGCCTTTCCAATATACCCTTCTACCAGACCACTCCATTTTTTTCCTTTTATAAAAGCAGAGCCCCTGATTTTACAGGCGTGTGTTGAGGAACCTCATGGTTATCACATCCAGAATTTAATATTCTCTAGTCTTTTTCTGCTGCTCATATAAAACCTTTCATTCATCTGCCTGCAGTCAAATCTTGCTTTTAATAGCATAATTATTTGCATTCCACCAGCATCCTTCAGCCAGAGATTTCATATGTACTTTACAAACATTAACTCAATGCAGCTCATAAGACCATTGGAAGGTAAGGAAACATTATGCCCATTTTGTAGCTTGAAAAACAGAGAGTATGTAACTTGTCCACAGTCATGTAATGAATCAATGGCGGAAATGGGAACAAACCCCGCTTACTTGATATCAACATAAGCAGCACTGCTGACAGTGGGCTGGTGACTAGCAACGATGAAACATGACATGCACAGATGCTGAAAAGAAAACCCGTAATGTAAGGATGAATCTTTAAACTCGTTTTCTTGCAGTCGCAAACTTCCCATTGAAGATGGGAAGATCTGCTTAAAAAGAAAGGGGATGAGGATAGAGTTTACCCATTTGGCACTATTGTATTAGATATGTGTTTGCCCATATTGTCTTAATTCTGCACAGAAACTGGAGAGAAAGCACCTCCATTCTTTTGCGTATCAGGTCTCCTATCTATAATTAAGTGTATTATGCTTTTTAAATAAGTGCACTAGGATACATTATAAAATATAGAAAGATACTTAACTAAGACCTTTTTCAGGTTTTGCACTTTTGCAAGCATGTAACTGTGTTTCTTAGCCTAGCAGTGCATGTTTCTTTGCGTTTGCATGTACATTTAATGTATTGCATAGAAGAAAATTTTATTTATGCTCCTATTATAAACAAGGACCCACAGAAGCTTTTCATCTCAGAGCTAATCTAATACCTTTGTTCTCACGTTACAGTTGTTTGATTTCTCTCATGCTCTGAATGCTTCTCTGTGCTCTTATACCATAATTATTACATTAGTATCCATAAGGTTACTGGATCAGCACAATAGTATTCAGCACAGGTGTTGGTCTAATTGTAATACATGGGGAACAATCACCGTGTTCAAGAGCCTGCAGATCATGCTTGCTCTGTGTGGTTCTCTTGTTTTTCTCCATTAATTTTATGTGGGATTTAATCCAGGATAATACATTTAGGTCTTGCCCTAGGAGTTGATTACAGGGTTTTAGTATGGATTCACTGACCACAATGGATGGGGATTTGTATTTAAAAAACAAAGCTATAGGCTGGCTTTCTGGCTTGTTGGGCCCATGGGGGGAATTGTGCTGCAATGTGGTAGCCCTCCCACTGTGTCATAACACGTGGTAAAGTGGAGCATACATTATTCTAACGGTGTTGTACCTGTTCTTTGCAAAGACATGGCTGTGACCCGATTGACAACTGGTTCATTTTAAAATCGAATATTAGAACACAAACCAGAGTAAAAACGTTGTAAACAGGAGTCTTCTGATGTGGTTGCAGATATAACTTTAGAAAAGAAATGAAAGTGGATCGCCAGCAGTGTGACTTTAATTGGGTATCTCTGATGGAGCAAGAGTTGGCCCTTTTTGGATGGTTTCTTTTTGCTGGGAACAGTTGGTAGTTTCTCCAGGCAAAGACTGGACCATGCACAACACCAACCTTAGTATCACCCTCCTGGCTGCTACCAACACCAGCTGCGAGGACACAGGGATGTATCTGAAACTGCTGATCTTTTCTCCAATATTGAAGGATATTCTGACCGGGAAGAACCAGGCTCTGTCACTGATTTCTGAGCTAGAAAGAAAGCAGGGGCCTCCAGCTCTTCTCCGGGTGTATTTTCTCTACTTCCCATTCCCTCTCAGATTCTGTATACTAGCAGAGGAACCATTATAAATCTAACCTTGCAGCACTTTGCAATGGCCAGTGTGGGCAGCCATAAATGGATCTTGGCCTTGCTTCCCACAAACTGGGCAGAAGAAAATAACAACTATGAAGCCAAATATTTTCCCAAACCAACACGGTTATTATGGGCCCAAAGTGGTTAAAACGGTCTTGTACCATATGTTGTGCCTGTGATTATCCGGTAACTAAACTTCAGTGCAGACAGAAGGTGCTTCCTTTCTCATATTTTCTTTCAGTTCTTCTCTTCTTCCCTCCTTGTATTCATTTGTCTTGCTTTGTCTTAGGAAGAGACAGGATTAGACTTTAACAAAAGTCTGTCAGGAAATGAGATCTACCAAATAAAACTGACTTTCTCTTCTTTCCCAGTGAGGACAAGAGATACCATCTGAGAAATGTCAAGCAATGTGTTTTTATCCTTTAAAAAACTCTCTACAAACAGAGGGAGAGAAGGCCAGAGGAAAATTATATCAAAAGTGAGATTTACTTGATCTTTTAAATTGTAAAGGTTTCTCCTTTCCTCCATGTGTGTTTTAATAATGGCTAGGAATAATTTTTCATTTGATGGTGTACAAACAAGTTTCTGCAACACAACTCTGCAATGCAAGTAGCAGATGGCCAAACAAAAAGGGGAAGCTTAAAAGCCAGTAGTGCAACTGGGGGAACGGGGGTGAGTGGGGTACCAGCCCTGAGTGCCAACTTAGAGGAGGCGCCTGGATAGCTCCCTTCCCCAAGAAACCTTTGCCATGGCAGGCACAACCCTGTGCCATAGGAGCCGAGTAGGTGCAGCCCCACATCCAGTTGTATATTCAGAGAAGAGGGGTGGAATGACAACCTCCGCCCCACTCCCCCACCCCGGCGGAGACTTTGCTATGGGAGATGCACCTGGGGAGGGGTGAACGGGACAGCAGGAGAAGCCCACAGGGAGCCTGCATGGTTGCCTGTTCCTCAGCAGCAGCAGCCCGAGCAGGGGCAAGTAAGACTCCATTCCCTCTCCCTTTCCCTCTTGGAAACCATCAGACAGGCTAAAAGCACAAAGAGTTAAAATATGCAAGTCTAAAGTTTGGTGCATCAGGAATATTTGGAATCTCATCAAGATCATCCTGGGATGTGAGAGTCAGTACAACCTCCCCTAGCAGATAAGAAAAGTGGTACACACCTGGGAAGATCTGTAAAAATGTTGTAATTAAATAAGTTCATTAATCAGCAAACTGCAAGGTGCGTGGCACCAAATGTGATGGATCAGGTGTAGGAAATAATGTGGGCTTGATATCAATGCTTCAAATACACTTTAGATTTATGTTTAACCCTGCTGATAGCCAGTCTGATCACTTGGCTGTTAGCACCGACAAACGCTACACTAAGTTTATACTCACTGAATAGCTGTGTTGAGTGTTTATTCAAACCACATTGCAGCAGGAGCTAACAGGCTCTTGGAGACATCAACACCTCTCCTCTCCTCCCCTGCCCTCTTCCGCTCTCCAGTGGTCAGCGTAATTCCCTCCACACACCTTGGGCCCAGGTGCTGAAAGATCTTGCTACTCCGCTGTTAAAAACTGCAACACCTTAAAGCCCTGAATCCAACACTTACAACAACAGGCAAGACTAAAAGATGCTATGAACACAAGTGGAGACTGGCATAGCCCTGGTTGAACTTCCCTTGCTAGACCCTCCACCAAACTATTGTGTTTAGGTTCACACCTTCGAGGTTCTCACCCCCGGGCTTGAAGATCACCAAGTTCAATAAATATAGACATACTATGAATGATGATCACCAGGTTCAATAAATATAGGCATAACATGAACGAGAAGAACTCACAAGAATTCATTTTATTGTGGAGCAGTAGGCAACCTCTGGAGACCCTTTGTCTTTCTGTAACTCACTAGCTAGCTGCTCTCTAATCAAGGGACCGTCTCTTAATTCCTAATCTCCTCAGTCTCTGGTTACCGAGTACCTTTAAAAATGATAGATTCTAGCACTAGAGAGCAGACTCTGGGTGTTGTCTCTTCCTTTGACCACCAGGTTCCCACCCCAGGATGAACTCTCTGTTTAAGCTTGCCCTCCTCAGGTCTTCACTGCACTCTTGTTTGATAACAACCCCTCTGGGGGCATGTGATAGCTGGACATGATACAACACTAGATTTTCAGAAGGATTTCTACGTAGCTGCTCTTACTTTTAGACATTATAGGAGGTATGCAGTTCCTTACAGAATAAGAAACCTGCTTCAGTTTAATGCAAACAGTCCTGAAGCGGATACAGTTTCCTGCCATCACAGGCAACCACATCATACAGTCCTTGCATAAACTCTTCACCTATCACTTTCTAACGTCCCGCGGGATTTGGTCAGGGTTCCTCCAGGGTCCAAGGTGCCCTCTTCTACATGTTACTCCTTCAGCACAGGCCTTCCTTTTTTATCAGGTTGGAGAGAAGGCAATTCTAAGTAGATGTGTTTATACCCCTCCATCCCCTTTGCCACATGACTCTTTCACTGCTGCATCGGTGGGAGTCTTTCTGTAGACTTTGAGAGGCATTTTACTCAAGGCTGAGTCTTAATTGGACCAATTCTGATACTACACTTACAGCAAGGTTAAAAAATATTTAAATAAAGAGAGAGAGACAGGAGATATGCTAATACTGCAGTCACATACAGGGAGAAAAAATATATCTGCTAATCCTGAGTCTATTTGCTACACTATAAACCTGTGTGTACTTAAATTCAACTCATGCACACTTGTAACCTAACAATGTTAATTCAATGTATTAATGTCTATCTGCACATGCACATAGCTCAGTGCAAGCTAATGGCCCAAATAATCACTTAGTTTCTCAGATGGGTTTTGTATCCCATATTGAGTCCCATGTTTCTGCAGCTTAACTGCCAGCAGTACCCAAACTTGTTAATTTAAATTCAGTTTGGGTATGTCCGTGCTCCTCTGCAGTCACTGAACTACTAGTCTACTGCAGTATTGATGTATCCAGAGTCTCATAGTTCACGGAACCAACCCCACTCTGTTATCAATACGATATTCATACACCAAGTTTAACATAGGTAGGTTATAAGCATGCATGGATTATATATAAGTATGTAGGCCGATAGTATACTAATTGGGTTCAGGACATGGCAGAGATATCTTTCCACGTGTCTATCTTGATTTTGATATTTCTGTCTATGCCATGGGTGGGATGTGTGGCATGAAGCCAGTCCGTGGCATGCACTAGCCCTGCTGACCAGTCCCACACTCTGGATCCAGAGCCACTGCCACCATGGAGTTTGCAGCATGGCCCTGGAGCCCCAGAGTCACTGCCATGTGTTGCAAGGCCTCAGAGCATGATGCAGCCACTCAAGTTGTGCTGGTCATGGTGGCTGCTCTGCTCTTCCAGGAAGCAAGCTGGAACAGGTACCCGATGCAGCATGCGGGACCATCCCATGCACCCCACACGCTACCTGTGGGTCACCCCTGGAGTCTATGCATTTTCACCTGGGTGCCACTTGCTCTCTAGATGTTAGTTTAAATTCAGAGCTGATTCAGGGTCTGTACTACACATGGCACTCTCTCATCTCACCACTCCTGCAGGCTGAACTGCACAGTGAATCCCTGTAGCGGCTGGTCCATTGGTCCCATTTCACCTTGAACAGAAATGTATTTGTCTTAAGGGTGGAGGTGGGGTGGCGGGGGGGGGTCAAAGCCACTAGTAAGACAATAGATTCAGCAGACATACAAACTGTCAATATAAACATGGTTTGCATGTAATGACTGGATTCCTCTAAGCTCCAGGGATGGGAAAGATTATTTGTCAGATGCCTTTTTGTTACAGATGGATTTCTGGAGAAAATAATTAGGTTTGTAACGCTGCAGCCAGCGTGTCTTTCCAGTGATCGTGGCGTTAACATTAGGCTGCCCTCTGGGCAATGTCAACTGCAAATAGAAGACTAGCTCAGAAAGGACAGAGAAAACAAGGTGTTATTTAGCCTGGTTACTTTCAGTTTTTATTGTGCCTGATGCCTCTTTTTTTCTAAGACTCTCTTCAACGACATATGTCAAAATGAGTCCTTACTTTACTCAAACTCTAGTAGGCCGTATCAGAGTATCTCTCTGCAACTAAAAGTGCCATCAATACATCTTGCGTTCTAATGGCTTTCCTGATTGAGTTAAATTCCATAATTCAAGCACATCCAAAGGAGATGAAACACCCCCTCCACCCCCTCAGGCTGCTGCTCCTGCTTTCCCCACTGTCCCAAGGGCAGGGGAAACACCAGAGCTGTTCCTGTTCCCATCTGCTCTCCTGTTCAGGCTGCATGTGGGTCGGGCTTTTTGCTGGTTTAAGTGGCTTTAAAAAGACTCCTGAGGGTGGTCTGCCTGCATTGCTGGGGGCAGAGGAGGCTGGGATACAGCTACTCCTGCAGTGCAAGTTGTTGCTCCTGTACCTCACTTCGGGAAATCATGGACCCACCCTTGTCTAAACTGAACATGAGCCAGCAGTGTGCCCTTGTTGCCAAGAAGGCTAATGGCATCCTGGGCTGCATTGGAAGGTGTGTTGCCAGTAGGTCAAGGGAAGTGATTCTTCCCCTCTGTTCAGCACTGGCGAGGCCACATCTGGAGTACTGTGTCCAGTTTTGGGTCTCCCACTACAGAAAGGATGTGGACACATTGGAGAGAGTCCAGCAGGGGGCAACAAAAATGGTTTAGGGGCTGGGGCACATGACTTCTAAAGAGAGCCTGAGGGAACTGGGCTTATTTAGTCTGGAGAAGAGAAGACTGATGGGATTTAATAGCATCCTTTAACTACCTGAAGCGGGGTTCAAAAGAGGATGGAGCTGGACTGTCCTCAGTGGGGGCAGATGACAGAAGAAGGAGCAATGGTTTCAAGTTGCAGCAAGGGAAGTTTAGGTTAGATATTAGGAGAAACTCTCTCACTAGGAGGGTAGTAAAACACTGGAACCGGCTACCCAGGGAGGTGGTGGAAGCGCCATCCTTGGAGGTTTTGAAGACCTGGCTAGACAAAGCTTTGGCTGGGATGATCTAGTTGGGGATGGTCCTGCTTTGAGCAGGGGGTTGGACTAAATTACCTCCTGAGGTCCCTTCCAACCCTCATTTTCTATAATAATATGATCTTTGTTAGTTCTCAGGTCTCAAAGATAAAAAGTATTTTCTGTTCCTGTATCTCAGCATGAAAGTATTAAGGTGTCATAAAGCTTCAGTAGCATGAAAACAGGACTAAAAAATCCCTGAGTCCAAAAAATGACATGATAAACAAAGAACTGGGCTCGACCAGCTTTCCAGAATGAAATGGTTCCAAGACCAGATGAACCATAACCATTTGCCTGAGAAAGTTTATCTTCATGTGTTGGACAGATTAGAGTGTAAAGCTCTAATATAGATCAAGATTGGTCAGCTGAGTGCAATGGCTAATCAGCTAGAATTTGGGATGACTGATGCTCTTGTTTTAAAAACCATTCTAAGTGACAACATGTTCTCAGCAAGGTAAACTGTGCTTTAAAGCAGCAAACTCTTGAAACCAATGTTCCCTTATTCCTTGGATATTCCCCTATAAAACTTAATTCAGTGATCTAATTATTAAGACTGCACTTCTGTGTTTGTCTTAATTTCAATGAGAGTCAGCTAGACATTATACAAGTGAATTGTCATTTATGCTGTCATTACTTCCATTGCTATTTAGTTAGGTAGCAAAATATTGTTTACACAGGGCAAAGTGTTAGGCTCAATACTATGGATCATGTCTTTTCTTCACAGATTAGATTGTGAAGGGAGCAGAGAAAATGGTGGTTTTCTATTCAAGTCCTATTTAAAATCCCAGAGTAGCTGGGTGTTCCTGTTAAAATAAGCAGCAGCAAAATAGTTTAAAATGTGAATTGTAAATTGTTATCATTATATTGTTGAGTTAAAGCCTACTATTTCTGACAGACAAAAAATTCTGATCCCTGGCTGTGAACCTTTTACCTAGTCACCTGAAAGATTTTTTTTCTATGCGGTAAATATAATTAGAAGGAAAAACTGATTATGATTCATATCTTTAGTTATTTCCGTTCAAGGCTGTGCATTGATATACTTACTTCAAAGCAACAAGTTGACTTTTTTACCACTGAGTTATTCTGAATACAGCACACAGCGAAATGAGAGAGTCTTCACCCAGTGAAATAATTAAAGGGGGCGAATGACAGCAAATATATTATTTTGGTTGATTAATAATAGAGATGCTTGGAGTTTAGCCTGAAGACATCTCTCATGAACAAGTCAGTACCTTGACTGTAGGCTTCTCTTTAAAACGCATTAGAGGGTTATCCAGAAGTTTGCCTCCCGTGGGCAAGGCACCGCATATCTGTCTCTTGTTTTTTGTCCCTTTTCCTAAAGTTTTCCTGCATCTCTCAGCTATGGTTTCATCCTTCTGCAATGACCTTCTCCATGCTTAAGAAATGACTGAGCCACTCCAAATAGGTCTTTTTATGACAATGGCTTCGTAAACTGGAAGATGGAGGCAACTAGGCACTGCAATGTTCCTAGAATTGTACTCTCTACATGTTCTGCCTGCTAATTCAGCAACTTTGCCTCCCAGGCTCTGGACATGTATTTTGAAGACCATCATCCGCTTGGAAGATGTGCCCATGCACACACAGATTACACACTTGGTGAATGAACTTGGCAGTCCCCATGTGCACTCATCTATTGCTGAACTTCAACCTCCATCCTCAAGGTTTCTATCTGTGACTGGGCACTAAGCTGACCTAGTTTTAACCTTTAAATCAGAAGCCAAATATTTTGGTGCATCAGTTTATTTTACTTGACTAACTGAGCAACCCCACAGAATCCAATTTCCACGTGAGTACCAGCTGGCTGGTATGTACACTGCTTTTCCCTCCTGCACTTCGAAGGCTGACTCAGACGCTAGCTAGATCTGCACTTGCTCCTTCCCAGCTAAAAGCACAAGGGCTTTCTCCCTCCTACTCACTCAATATTGAACAATTACCGCATAAGACTCATACCTTTGACTCACTCACTTCAAACGCTCACTGACTCACAGACTTAAAAGACGTTAGCCTGAAGAGGCCAGTTCAAAGACATCAGTTTTATTAGCTGGCTCTCGCAGTGGCTAGATTCCAAACAATCGGATTCTTTTTGTCTCAGAAACACCGCCAACGCTTCATCCTTTGACAATATCAAGGAAAAGATTAACCCCCAAAAAACAAAACAACTCATGAGATTGGACACCTCACAGTGGACAAAATTCAAACCTTGACCACTATATTGACTGCTTCGAGGAAAGAATGAACAATGAAAAATAAATCAACAACAAACACCACCATAACGACCTCTCCCTACCAGAGAGAAGAGCCATAGATCCAAGCACTATATACTAATAAATCCAGCAGATAAAGGAGGAGCTATAGTTATCCTTAACCATGAAGACTGCATAAAAGAAACCAACAGACAACTCTGACACCACCTACTACAAAAAAATTGAGGAAGATCCAACTCCCCTTATCTCTACCCGGGAAAAGGCTGGCATAGTATGGGCATGTTCAGAGGCGTTCAGAAGAATACATTGGAAAAGAAGTTACCAGAATGGCACTGCCAGGGAGAAGAGGAAGAGGAAGACCAAAGATAAGATGGAGAGATATAGTGGCATGAGCGAGAAGGAGTTGGGAGAAGAAGATATGTATGATCAAAGCCAGTGGGGAGCCAGGATCTGCAACAGTGACCCCACTTAGACGGGACAAGCGAGGGAAGATGAAAAATAATTGTAAAAGATTAATATGTCTAAAAGGCTCAGATAATTGTGAGGTATAACAAAGAGACCTATCAGGAGTCCCCTGTGGTTCAGTAGTAGCATCCTTGTCTACCACACAGGAAACCTAGGTTTGATTCCCAGACACTTATACAGCTGCAGCCATGGAGGCACCAAACATCTGGACTCAGTCTGGTCCTTGGATTCTGTCTCAGTGGCCTGATGGGAGGTCTGGGCAATCTCCACTCCTCCAAAAAATTCTTGACCAGGCATAGACATCGATGGTCTGGGTGGCCCTCATGCATGTACCATGATCCAGGAGGATTGACGGTTGCCACAAAGAGAACTGTGTGGTATAGACACAAATGTAAATTGTGAGGAGGGATAGTTTTAAAAATGACTGGGTTTCCTTTGAGAACGAAGAAAATAGAGAGTGCTTAGAGGCAACTCACTAAGGCAAAAGCATGAGGATTTTATTTGAGGTTATACTCTGTGGCTAGGGACACAAACTACATATCAACTGATATTAGTGACTGGAAACTGGCTCAGATCTGTCACACAACAGAAGTTCAGTGCACATAAACTACTTTCAAAATGGCCAAGACTGGTCTATGATAGACCTGGATGGAGCATCAGACTTAACTGATTTAGGTTAAATCGGTTTATTGAACTTCTGTCCCAGATCTTCTCCAGATTCAAGATAACTCACAGTCCCCCAGCAGCCCAGGATGCTTTGCACCTCCCCCACAAGACTCCCCTTGCAAGATGGGCAGGCTAGTCTTTGCCCAAGCTGTCTGCTCCAGCCAGGCAGGAAGGCGTGCACTAGTGCCCCAGCTTCTGGCCTGAGCCATTGCAGGCATGTGACTGCATTTCTGGAATCAAAAATGAATGTCTGTTCACTTGCTTATTGGTTCAATCTACACAGTTTAGACTAACTTGTGAAGACTGAATCGATTCAGTCTCTGAATTTTTGACTGTCTATACTTAGCCCTGTGTGGCCCATGTTCTCAAAACCAGACTTCAAAGACAGTCTTTTAACATTTTTTAGCATCTAAACAGGCAGACGTAGTTTTTTCAGAAGCTTTGAACGTCTTGCAACTCACATAGGAGTTGCTGGGACCCATAGGATGCTCAGAAGTTTTGAAGATCAGGCTATAAAATTAGGATCCGAAGCATGCATTCAGGTGTTCAGCTTGGTCTGGGTGCAAAAAAGCAGGGGGCTGGGGCAGGGGGCTGGACTCGATGATCCTCTGGGGTCCCTTCTAGCCCAAATGTCTATGAAGTGTATGAAATGCAGCAAAGAACAAGGAAGTAGGGCAAAGAAGAGACTTTATTTATAATCACTTTATGAGAACATAGTCCTGCAACACTTAATCACCAAATTACTCATTTAAGTGTTGCAGGCTCAGAGCTTACACCTGGAACAGGCCTTAGCGTTATGGTTTATTGTCTAGGAAAAATAAAAACTAACTAGTCCTCTATGTGTTGGTGATCAAAATGATGATTGCCCTGGAACATGCAACTGTCTTAGAGTATGAACAATAGCATCTTAAAAATGGGTTCAAGCCTCTTTGATTAAAACTTGATTATGATCAAAAACACTAGTTTCAAAAGGACTGTAGTGAACTTCTTGCTTTAATTAATGCAGACTTTCCTTCCTTCTGAAAGAGAAATTAGTCTCCTGGAAGAAACTGGCCTTAGATAGGATAATATTCACATTTTTTAAATTCCTAACGAAACGTCTTTGAGAAAATGAGCTGATTTCAGATTCCAGGTGTGATACACACTTACCGAATGCATAAAACATTAAGAAAAGGAATGCACAGCACTGAAGTAAGACTTCATGGTTATGCAAAGTTAACCATTTAGGCAGCTTGAACCTGGGCCGTCTCTGGGGATTGAGGACAAACATTAGCTATAGGTTCTTTCCTTTTTTAGATAGACTAGCCATAGGAAATAAGTCTGCAAAATGACACTTCTCTCCACTAAAAGTAGTAGCAGCTTGCCCATTGCTTAGGGCAATGATGATATTTTGCTGCAGAGAAATCTTCACTTGCAGTTCAAATCTGGACTGTGAAAAAGTAATGCCAGTGCCGTCTCTGAGTTTTGCATCCTGCTTGGTCATTCTGGCCCTATGGCATTGTAGGGACTGATTCAATTAAACAGACTACTCAATTGGCCAAAGCCCAGGTGTAAGACACAATGGAACAATTGAGACGTAAAGGCCTAGACTTTTTGATGTTTAACCTTTGTGATGACCAACCTACCATTATCCATGCTCTGGGGATTTATGAGATGTACATAGTACTACAATCACTTTCAACTGGTAACTCAACAGTTCATCCCTTTACTATCAATATGTTACTTTCAAATAAAGGCAAGAGTGCCAAAGATGCCTACATCAACCAAGAACTTAGAAGGAGACTTAAAATTTAGGCTCCAGTGCCACTTAGATACTCTTGAAATCTCTAAACATTGTTTGTAGTTCATCTGATAGCAGTGTTATTTGATCTGAATCAGATAAACATGTTTATTTAAAGTTTGATAAAAAATTGTAAAGTTATTAAATTAGTATTTATAATAGAAAAGAGTAGAGCTGATGGATATTTTTTATCTACCAATGTTTTGTTGAAATTTCCAACAGTAGTTGGGGGAAAAATAATGACATTTCTCTCTTCTCCCCAGTTTGTTGACTAAGTAGTTGCATAATAACCAAAATCTTAAGAAAGAAACCAATTCAGAAACACATTCACTGAACTAGCAGTTCAGTTTGTCTGTCATCACATCCTTTTTCGACTCCATCTTTAGTAAACATAAATGTGGCTGGTTTAAATTTATACAAATATTTGTGGAGGAACAATTTTTGTTTAAACACAGCTATGTTTGAATAGGATCTAACCTAACCGAGCCCCCACCTGCTTGGTTTCTAGGCACAATTACAATATAATTGGCTAATAGCGATCATAATGATAATATTGTAATATATTTGTGTGTGTGTGTGTGTGTGTGTGTGTGTGTGTGTGTGTGTGAGATAGATAATATTGCAGGGTTGTTGGTTGTAGCTGTGTTGGTCTAAGGACATAGGCAAGGTTCTTTGGGTAGATGTGATATCTTTTACTGGATCAATTAAACAGTTGGAAAAAAGTTCTTTGCAAGCTTTCTGGCACATGCACTTACACGTAAAAATGGGTGTGTTCATGTTCAAGCATAGGTACTAGCAAACGTGCTAGCGTACCTACCTGTATATATCTGAGCATTGTGTGTCTGGTAATCAGTGTTCGTTGCGGGGGCACAGGCAGAGACTAGGAGAATGAAAAAGCTAATCCTTCAAGTGCTAATCAAACAGAGTGGTCAGAAGCTGTCAGTACCAATGGAAGTATCGCAGAGGTAGTAGGCAATAGGGGAAATGCTGGAGAAGAAGAAAAATCTTTTGCTTAGAGATTTTAACGTGCTTATCAGAGCATCTTTGCTTTCCTATCATCCGTACAGCACATGATATTCCATAGGAAATAGATTTGCTGGCTGAGGTAATGGAACCTACTACATTTGAGCAAGTTTATAGCAAGGCATTGAGGTACTGTGCTAATGGGGCCATATAGATATCTAAGCAGCTATGAGCTAATTCTCTTTTGAAGTTCTGTGAATACAAGAAGGTCCAACTCCTCTTTTTTTTTCTTGCTGTCATGTTTCTATTGATGTTTTATTAAAATGCATCCTTTATATATGTTGTGCTCTGCTAGTCACAACATCTGGACATACATTTTTTTCCTATGTGAGCAAAGTTACTTGTATGCATGTTTGCAGAATGGGGCAACTGATTTCTCTTCAGTAAAAATAAAGTAAATGTTCTGTTTTCTTTATTCTGAGGGAAGAAAGGAAGGTCATTCTCCCTTGTTGGTGACTTAGGAGTACAGCACTGAAGATATTGGTTAGGAAAACCATGCAAAAGTGAAAATCCCACTCGTACAATCTTAGCAAGGCGGATTGACATTACGCTGATGGAACCGAAGAGTGCATATCAAAGAAGGTTTGTAGGAGGTACCAGAAGAACATATCAGTGAAAAATCAAAATTTACCAATGTGGGAACAGAAATAAATAATGGATATTCTGTTCAACAAATTTGGCATTATTATTATTAGAAGAAACTATGAATGCACAGTAAATAGCATATTTTATGAACATTTTAGTACAGCAAACAAGAAAAGAAAGTCTTAATAGAAAGAAATAGAAAGTCTTTTCACTGGTTTCAAAAAAACTAGAGAGCCTGTTATTGTCTATCCATTTTTCTCCCCCGTGTTACATCCCTAAGCAAATTCTATGATGGAACAGTCATTTGCCAGAGTGTAAAACTGTTTTGCTAATAAGTCTCTGATCCAGAGGCACTGGTAAAAGGTACAGGCTAACAGGTTTTGCTCAACAACATTTGCAGAGAAATCTGCATCATTTTTAAAGCTTTCTCAAGTCAGAACGTGGCACATCCTGGTTACCTAACTTTATAAAACCGAACAGCTAAAGCATGCAATTCAGTCAGAAAAATAAACTTTTTTTCAGTAATGTCACAACTTAAGTCTCTTCTACTGGGGCCTGATCCTTTGGATTCAGTGGGAGCATTTACACAAGACACTTTACTCAAGATCAGAGCAAATGACTGAGCAGTAAGCGTCACAGTCTACACGTGCAGATGCTTACTGCACAGTAATCTGTTCTACTCGCGAGTAAATTAGCTACCTGTAAATACAAATAGCAAATTTACTCAGGAGTCATTACTGCACAGTACGGCACATGTAAGCAGTCGATCGGTAGCAAATGTGCTCCCAGTCAACAGGGAGCAGGAGATTATTCCCTGCCCCCAGGAGCTGACTGCTGCCAGGGTAGGCTCCACCATGGGAGCCTGGGCAGGGACAATGTCCCCCTGCCCTAGCAGCAGGGAGCTCCCAACCCCTGCTCTGCATAATGATCACAAAGAAATATAACAGTGTGAGCAGAATGCATGGGATTCCATGCAGATGTGACAACGAAATGGACCAATTAGTGGTATGAGAGTCTGAGAAAAGAATAGTAAAAATACTGATTTTGCTCATTAAAAGACTCATTGACTGAAAGACATATGTGGTGACCTTATGCAGATCACTTCTAATTTGACATAGCCTTCCAAAGTATGCCACAATGGGAAGTGAGGCTAGGATTCAGGTGACTGGAAAGGATTAGAGGGGTGAAAAATCAAATGCACAACCCTATGGAGTTTATTACAGGTATTTCACTCCCACCTTTTGGAATTGCTGGGGAACCTGTGCATGTAAAACTACAGTATAACTTGAATCATGTCCTGCAGTATGCTCCTTATCTGTCATGATAGCTTAGGACAGACAAAATTAGTCTGCTGTATCCTCTTCAGTGGTGCTCAGACTAGCCCTGCTTCTCCAGCCTCTGATGATGCCGAGCTTCAGCCCAGAAAAGCTTGTGCTGTATCTCTCTAATCTGGTGAGCCTGTAACAGTGGTTCTCGACCTTTTTGGACAGGAGGCATCCTCAGCGGACTCAAGGCACCCCTCTATAACTTTTGTGAATTGAGTTGCCCCCATTTTCAAAACCTATTTATATGTTACAGTACTTACTTCCTTACAAAGGACAGTAGGAGCAGGGAATTGTCTGGACAGGGACAGCCTGAGCTACCTTTATCCATTTGGCTTATCTGCTTATCTCCTAACACCCCACTTATTTACTCACATCTCTTGACACCTTTCAAAGGATGTGGCAGTACCCTGGGTGCCCTGGCACCCTGGCTGAAAAATCACTGGTCTGTAAGGCACAAGGAAAAAGATATGGGAGTCACTGTGGACAGTTCTCTAAAAACTTTACCTCGGTGCTCAGGAGCCAGCAAAAGGGCAAACAAAATGTTAGGGATTAAAATAAAATGGAGAGTGTCATTATACCCCTTTATATGTCTGTGGTATGTCCATACCTCAAACAGTGTGCTCAGTTCTGGTCTCCACACCTCAAAAAAGATATAGAAGAACTAGAAGAGGTCCGGAGAAGGGCAACAAGGATGATTAGCAGTATGGAGGGGTTTCCATAAGGGAAGACATTAAAGAAGCTGGGCCTTCCTGAGAAAGGGAAGAAGGAGGATCTGGAGAACTACAGACCAGTCAGCCTCACCTCCGTCCCTGGAAAAACCATGGAGCAGATCCTCAAGGAATCCATTTCTAAGCACTTGGAGGAGAAGGTGATTAGAAACAGTCAGCATGGATTCACCAGGGGCAAGTCGTGCCTGACCAACCTGACTGCCTTCTATGATGAGATGACTGGCTCTGTGGATGTGGGGAGACCAGCGGCCAAGATATACCTTGACTTTAGCAAGGCTTTTGATACGGTCTCCCAAAACATTCTTGCAAGCAAACTGAGGAAGTCCGGGTTGGATGAATGGACTGTAAGGTGGATAAAAAACTGGCTGGATCACTGGGCTCCAAGGGTAGTAATCAAAGACTCAAAGCAAGGGTAGTAATCAAAGACTCAATGTCTAATTGACAGCCAGTATCAAGTGGTCCTAGGGCTGTTCCTTTTCACTGTCTTCATCAGCGACCTGGAAAATGAGATGGAGTGCACTCTCAGTAAGTTTGCACATGACAGCCAACTTAGGGGGTGGGCAGAGGGGGAGTAGTAGATATGCTGAAGGGTAGGGCTAGGATTCAGAGAGACCTGGACAAATGGGAGGACTGGACCAACAGAAATCTCATGACGTCAATAAGGACAAGTGCAAAATCCTGCACTTAGGACAGAACAATCCCATGCACTGATACAGGCCAGGGACTGACTATCTAAGCAGCAACTCTTCAGAAAACGCCCTGGGGGTTACAGTGGACAATAAGCTGAATGAGCCAACAGTGTGCACTTGTTGCCAAGAAGGCTAACGGCATCCTGGGCTGCATTGGTAGGAGTGTTGCCAGCAAGTCAAGGGAAGTGATTATTCCCTTCTGTTCAGCACTGGTGAGGCCACATCTGGCGTCCTGTGTTCAGTTTTGGGTCCCCCATTAGGTTAGACCAGCAGTTCCCAATCTGTGGTACGCCTACCACCAAAACACCTGTCAGTGGTACACCTTAAGAGATTTATTATAATTACTTTATATGACAAAAACTTGCTGGTGGTACTTAAGGTCGAACTGAAAAATTTGCTGGTGGTACTTAAGGTTGTATCGCTTTCAACTGGTGGTACGACATCTCTCAGAGTTTGGGAACTGCTGGCGTAGATACTAGGAGAAACTTTCTCACTAGGAGGGTAGTAAGAGGTGGTGGCATGAACGCTGCATGCCCTTGGAGGCTGGCAGGGCACGGCAAGCTCCCGTAGGTGGCCACAGCACCGTTGGTGGCAGGAGCATGGCAGCAGCAAACGTGGAGCTTCCACATGCAGCTGGGGCGCTGTCTGTGGCAGGAGCGTGGCGGTGGCGAGTGGCAAGCTCCCGCAGGTGGTGTCGGTGACGGGAGCGTGGCGGTGGCAAGCGAGGAGCTCCTGCAGGTGGTGTCAATGATGGGAGCGTGGCAGTGGTGAGCGGGGAGCTCCCACAGGTGGTGTCGGTGATGGGAGGGTGGCAGTGGCGAGCGAGGAGCTCCCGCAGGTGATGTCGGTGACAGGAGCGTGGCAGTGGTGAGCGGGGAGCTCCCATAGGTGGTGTCGGTGACAGGAGCGTGGCAGTGGTGAGCGAGGAGCTCCCGCAGGTGGTGTCAGTGATGGGAGCGTGGCAGTGGTGAGCGAGGAGCTCCCATAGGTGGTGTCGGTGACAGGAGTGTGGCAGTGGCAAGGAAGGAGCTCCCGCAGGTGATGACGGTGGCAGGAGCGTGGCAGTGGTGAGCGGGGAGCTCCCGCAGGTGATGTCGGTGATGAGAGCGTGGCAGTGGTGAGCAAGGAGCTCCCGCAGGTGATGTCGGTGATGAGAGCGTGGCAGTGGTGAGCGAGGAGCTCCCGCAGGGGGTGTCGGTCACGAGAGC
>NW_005841958.1:2866087-2866559 GCF_000455745.1 Alligator sinensis | reverse complement strand
GCAGGGGGGACCGAGGAGCTCCCGTAGGTGGTGTCGGTGACAGGAGCGTGGCAGTGGTGAGCGAGGAGCTCCTGCAGGTGATGTCGGTGGCAGGAGCGTGGCAGTGGTGAGCGAGGAGCTCCCGCAGGTGGTGTCGGTGACGGGAGCGTGGCAGTGGCAAGCGAGGAGCTCCCACAGGCGGCCACGGCACCGTCAGCCGTGGGGAGGAGGTTGTGGCGAGCACTGACCGGTGGTTGGCAACCATTCACATACACCGGCCATCGGGGACTGCCCGCAGCCGCCACCAGCAGTGTCAGCGGCGTCTTTTTGCAGGGGGTGCACCGCCACGCTCCCACGTGCAGGTGCAGTCTCCATCCCTGGAGGTTTTGAAGCCCCCTTAGACAAAGCTTGGGCTGGGATGATGTAGCTGAGGGACCCTCCCTCGTTTTCTGGGAGTCCCCTCAGCTGGAAGCCAGGAGGGGAGGGGAGGGGA
>NW_005841958.1:2851984-2865865 GCF_000455745.1 Alligator sinensis | reverse complement strand
GCTGGCTCCGAGACAGCCGCCAGTCGCGGAGACTCATCCTGCTCATCGTCTTCATCGCGCTGCTGCTGGACAACATGCTGCTCACCGTCGTGGGTAGGTGCCCCCCCCCCCCCCTTGGGAAGAAAGCATGCTCTTTGCAAGTCCTGGCTCGGGGATGATGCCTTAGTAGCCCAGGGATGCTTTCTTAGTAGCCCAACTAAGACATCTCCACAACAGCAACAACAAAACCCCGCGTTTCTGCAAGGTGTCTCGGGGCTCAGGGAACAGTAAAGGTGGGGAAAAGTTCCCGTCAACTTCATTGCTGCGCAGAGGCGGCGGGGCCGCGGTCCCCCTGGGGCTGGGCCAGTTGCTCTGTGATGGATCAGGCAGATTTCGACACCTCCCTGCTTGCCTTGCTGTTCAGCAATGAAGCTTGAATCCAAAACGGGCTACAATTCCAGCGTCTTCTGTGTTTTTCAGGGGTGTATTTGGTAGCCGTGTTGGTCTTTTCTTTATTATATGTATTTTCAGGAAAGTTCCCTGCAGCGCTTTTTTCTCCATCAGAGATGCGGCTGTCTGCACTTGAGCAGGCCCCCCGGGGGGCCCTGTCCGCCCAGCCGGCCCCGTCAGTCCTGGTTGAGGGCTTCTGCAGAAAAATATTTCTAGTAGGAAAAACCCCCCCAACCCAACACTTCTGTCTCATTTTTTGAAGTTTTTGTAATGATGCCTTCTTCCTTCCTTCTCTCTGCGGTCATGAGGACTGAAGGGAGGGCCAGATAACACACAAGGCACATGTTTCCCTTTGATAGGGTTCCCCCCTCCATCATTATTGTTATAATAACTTCTGTAGCGCAGCACTGATAACTAGATTAAGCCATCTACATCAGTTCGAAATAAAACAGAATTAGGTGGAGTGAAAAAACCCAATCAACTTTGACCAGAACAAAGATGAAAGGTCCAGTGGTTTAAGGCAACAGCAAAACTTCCCTTGACTTCACAGAGTCAGGACCTATATGCAGGCGTGGCTATAAATGCATTTAACATGAATGTTTTACGTTGCTTGAACACTAACTAATCGTTTTAAACTGTCTTCTCTTAGTTTAAACTTTGATATAAGGATGCAGTTTTTTAAAAAGTGAAAACAAGTGGAAAATACTTGCTCATGTAACCCTCAGACATAGGTGCTACAGGTTTGACTCCTTGAGTGCACTGTGGCATGAGTTTTTAAACTGAACTCATTGATGTTGATGGAAAGTTCAGCTTAAAAAGCCCAGTGCCACAATAGGACTTCAAATAAAGCTGTGTATATATTTTAATTTTTTTCCTATCTTTTTAAAGAAAATCATTCTCTCGTAAATGTATTAGTGCCTCATTTCTTATTCAGTAACCTAATGTTAGAAGATCTTTTCAGGTCTGATGAATATTCAGATGTTGCAAGAGGTGACACAAGTAAGCAACTGTTGCTTGTATCACTATTATTCCTTTGCAAAATATACTGCGGTATCCACTTTCAATAATTTTGACCAATGTATTTTTATTATACATAAGTATTTTCAGGAAAATTATACTAAGAAAAGAAAATCATATTAAGAATTTCACTTTTGATTTTTCTGTTAGGTGAATTTAACAAAAATCCAGTGATGAAGAGAGAATGAACATCAATGTTATAGCTCCCCCTGTTATTATAAAGATGATACAAAATTTTTTCCCGTAATACTTTTACTCGTGCAGCATTTAATTGCACGTAATAAAAATACATGTTACTAGACCATTTTCTTGGATTCTGTGGTTTTACACCTCAATAAGTGTTCTTTAAAAAAATATGTATCAGATAAGGCTGCACAAGCAATTTCTTGGGTTCTTCTCATACTTTGCTTGTTAAATAATATCTATGGAAGACTCTGCTATACTCATGCAAACCAACAAAATCTGAAGAACTTTGGAAAAAAAGCTTACAGAAGCAGGTTATAACTGCACTGCCTAGATATCATCGATACAGCCAGCATACATCTTCCTGGTACAATTTTTATTAATATAATCCTGTGCTGTAGATAAAAATTAACAACAGAGCTCTTAATAATGTTCCAGCAAGATAAGCCCTATTTTTTTTACTTGTTCTATTATCATTTCATTATCAATGATAAAGCATGCAGGCTAATGAAGTGATGTCATTTGCAATGGGAACTGTAGAGTAACCAACGTCCTCCGTTTGTTTTTTCCAGTGCCAATAATTCCCAGTTACCTCTACAGCATCAAACACCACAAAAATGCGACTGAAAACCACACTGTTAGGCCCAAGATAGTTTCATCAACATTGGACAGTTTTCAGAGTATCTTCTCCTATTATGACAACTCTACAATGGTTACTGGAAATCAGTCTGATAGGACAAGACTGAAAGATTGGTATCTTGCTCAGACAGAACAAATGGTTTTAAATGTGACTGATACACCCTCAGATTGCCCTAAGGAAGAAGACAAGGACCTTCTAAATGAAAATGTTCAAGTTGGTTTATTGTTTGCTTCTAAAGCAACTATGCAGCTAATCACTAACCCTTTCATAGGGCCAATGACAAACAGGTATGTTATCTCTCTCACGCTATTATGATTTTCTGCTGAAA
The DNA here is from genome assembly GCF_000455745.1 of Alligator sinensis. Classification (NCBI taxonomy): domain Eukaryota; kingdom Metazoa; phylum Chordata; order Crocodylia; family Alligatoridae; genus Alligator; species Alligator sinensis. Next base: position 2,863,268 of record NW_005841958.1, on the reverse strand, counting down.
TTTTACTATTCATCGGTATTTCAGCATTATTTCCTTTTATGGCCCCGACTCACTGGACTTCTCATGTCATAGCCAGATTTTAGTGGAATATGTCTGACTAGCACATCTTCAATGTATCAAAGATTTAAAAAAAAAAATCAACTGGTGTATTTTACAGTGACCATTTGCTAATTTAAGTATTATTCACTTTCCTCCCCACTCTTAGGTCTGCTGTCCCTTATAGAGGCTATTATTTAAAGGGTAGATAAAGCTCTTTGAGAACTGGTCATGTAAAAACTCCATTATGTTGGCCTGAATGACAATATGCTAAAACAACTGTAATGGTCAAACTATTGGAAAGAGATGGCAGGTTCTAAGACTGTCCATATTTCTAATAGGAAAAGGCCGTGCTGGGGTTGTTGGCAACGTTCAGGTTTTTTTTCTTTGTACTTGCATTGGAGGCACGTTGTTTATAGGGCAATTTGAGAATCTAGGATCTGAATCATGGGCCAGGATTTGGGGATAAGAATAGAAGGTAAAACTGCTATTGACTTCAGCGGGAAAGGGAGCAAGTCTGCTTCATGCGTAATTAATGCTGTACTGCTCTGAGTCATGTTATGGGCGGCCAGATCCCCAGCTGTTTTAGTTAGGTTTGCATAACAAATCACTAAAGTTACCCCAGTTTACACCATTTTGTATTTTCATTTAATGTCCTCAGACAAAGTGTTCTGTTTCGAATGGTACATATTTTAAAGCTGCTTTGAATGGAATCACAAGGAGGGCTATGGTACTTAACATCAATGTGATTAAAAAAGGAAATTAAAAAAGCACTAAAGGTGTTTATTTGGAGCTAAACTAAAATTATAAACAGGTTTTTAACACACAATGTACATTGAACTAACTGTTCAGATAGTCGTATCGATAAGCAACTCAAGTGCTCTACATAAATGATGAAGATGTTATCCTAATAAGGGACATGATGAATACCTGAGCAGGAGTACCATGTAAATGAATCCTTAAACGATTGGGGTTATTACATTTTTTTTATAGTTAAAATTAACATCATTATAACGTTTGGTTTTATTAATAATAACTTGTGTGCGTGTGTCTCCACTGAAGCAGTGTTACCTGGATATGAATATGTGAATATAAAATATCTTTATAAGGTAACATCCAATTAAGAATGATGTTTGGAACGTGAGCTGTCCTTTTAAAAAGTCTCTCTCGGGGTTATGCATTTTTTGTAGAGCTCTCCATTTTATTATTTTTATCAGATGATTTTCTTTTTGTTGGAGTGTGCAACACTTGTCATGCATACCAGTTATGCAGACAACCAGATCATGTAAAATATTAGCTATTTCCGTTTCTGAAGTCAAAACCTGGTGGTATTCTTGAATCCTAGAGCTTGCCTATATGCAGATGTTGGAACAGGGAAACTAAATCTAGGAACCTTCATATTTGTGGTGGTTTAACTACATATATCAAATCTATGGTGCTTTGAGACTAGCCTTTAAAAACACTCAGTCCACAAGCATGAGCTCTGCATGCACACACAGAGCCTTTCAAAATTAATTTTATGTAAACACATGGGCAACTCCATTTTTCTGATGAGCAAGCTGTTCCAATTTATGTATCAAGATTTGTTGTCATGATGGAAAGGGTTAGCACAGCAAGTAGATGTTGCAGCTAGGTTTTTATTAAACTTTTGCAAGGATAGATCCCACATGCACAGAAACCCTGATTTAAAAACCTCATCTTTTCATTGCGTTAGCTATCAGTACACTGTTGAGTACACTGTTGATTTTTGCTATTGATCTGATTAGGTTAGCAACCCATTCTACTTTTCTCTGACTTCTTACATTGGCATCATCGTTTGTACAAACTGCAAATGTTAGGGAAAGCGAAACAACAAGCTTTATATGAAATCATGTAGGATTTATCAATAGTGTGATTATGTCACATTTTGTATACCATTTCTGTTAGTTTCTCCAAAAAAATTACAATGGAAGCTTTTGGAACCAAGGGGGCAAGTGCAAAGATCTGTTTGTGCATTTGTGTGACCAGAGCCCTAGAGAAACCGAGGTAGACCTTGGATGGCATCACTCCTTTTAAATCGTACTATAAAGATTGGCTTGTAGGTGTGGTTGGATCTGTGGGTCCAGACTCTCCTGTGGACATGCAAGGATCAGCTAGGTTTGGAAATGGCCCTCCCTCCGACCCATCATCAGCTTTGCCCGCATGCTTCTTCTACCGACAGGATGATGTTTGTCAAATGATCTTTGCTGAGATTTTCTCCAGAAACTCTTTGTCTGTTTTTTTACTGTGAGCGTGGTATGGAGCACTACAATTTCCATGCACCTCCCCCTCTTTTTTTTTTTACAGGACCCAGACCCTTAAAAAGCAGGAAATGAATAGTGAATGACGATGTATATTTTGTGGCCCATATAACAAAGAATATCTTTTCTTGAAAGAAATTAATGTTGTCATGGCACAGTACCTCTGAGTTTGACTCATGGATTGTTGTGGGCTTTGAAACATTTTTATCTTTGTCTTAGGGGAAGATACTTTTATGAGGCAAGTTTAATAGAAAATATAGTTTCATATATTTAGCCACTAACAATGGATGTTTTAGGTGAAGTACTTATAACTACTGTTTCTTTAAAAATATATATGTAGGTTAAGCGTGAGCTATTACAGGTGGACCCGGCAGTATCTGCTGAAGTTAAGGTTGTCCTTAATTTATCATTAGAAGGACACAGCTTTCAGCTGCTTACAGGTTTGTCAAATTTTTACTGGTCAGGCTGAAGTCTCTTTTGAAAAGTTTCATCAAAAGAGTTCAGCTGAGATTAGGAAGGAAACCCAAATAAATCCAAAGAGCCATATTGCACATGGGAGATTTGTTAGGCAAGCTCTTCAAAATAATTGTGCTTATGTATTTGCCTTCCTGGTGAAAGTATGATACTGTGGTGTTGTTCATGGTTTTTTTGCAGAGCTGTACGCTAGTTTTTAAGTACTTGACATTGTATAGGATATGGCAGGCTGTTAAGTAATCTTATTCTATAACTATTACTGGTCCTTTCTGTTGTTTTGGGAATTTTTCAGAGTTGCTTTTTTATTCCTCCCCCCCCCCCCCGCCCCCCCCTGTTTTTTTTTCCCCCCCCCCCCCCCCCCACCCCCTTTTTGTGTAGTTTGGAGACAGGGTTTTTAAAACTGTAAGGAAATGCAGTGGATAAAAATGACCTGATCAGTTAGCTTAAGGAGCGAGAGGTATGCACACTCGTAGAGCATCTTTCAAAGAATACCTGACAAAACACACACGTGCCCAAGAGAGAGGTTTGCTACACATGCAGGGTTAGCATATTCTGCTTTCAGTCTAAATGTTAGCAGAGTTATTGTGAATTAAGAACTGGATTGTGGCTTGGACACAAGCCCCGAGCTACACACGGCACATGGCAGCCCTGCTTCAGAGGCAGACCCAGGACAGTTTTACAGCGTAGAGTTGCAATAATGTCCTTGATTTTCCACCTTCACCTGTAGCAAGACTGGAAAGAAGTAATCTGCACTATCTCAGCCCGTAGCGTAGTTGCTTTTTGTCCATGCAGGCAGAGACGGATATAAGGCTCTCTTTACTCTCTACTATTAGAATTAAGATTAGCCCTAAATGTCCCACACATACTGTTCCTCTCTGCCATAATCACCTAGCTGGAAAAATATAACGTCAAGAATATTATTTTGCAGTTAACCTCACCTTTATTCATCTGTTGATGTGAAAGCCCGCCACAAAGGGAAACAGTCTGGGCAAATAGAGAGAGATTGGAAACAATTTGTGCAAGAGGAACTGTGGCATAAAAGCTGAGGATTGGGGCTGCCATTTCCAAGATCATGGTTCTGTCCCCAGTTCAGATGTAATTTTTGGCAGGCTTCCTAAAGCTGTCAATTATCCCAATGGGAAAAGGGACACCTAGGACAGGGAGCATTTTGATAGAGAATACAGCAGCGGGAGCCATCACTTACAAGATCCTCTCTCCTGAGCCTCCAACTTGACTTAACTTCATTTCCTCCCCCAGCTTCACTGATGGCAAATTACAATAGTCTAATTTATTGAAAACTAAATAATGTCACTGTTAACTTTGAAGTCATTATGTTTTGAAGTGACAGAGATTTTATGACACCAAGGGAAATGCTTTTTTAAAAAGTCCTGATTTAGCCCCAGCAGCTGCAAACAGCACTTGTACTTTCATAACTTGGAGCAGTCCCTTTTAACTGAGCCGACTTATTCACTGAAATACAATTACATACCTGTACAATTTAAGTAAGATACCACTGGTAGACTTTTTTCAAAACTCAGACTTTATAAAACAGTGCAATTTAAAATTATAGATTTATAATGTGCAATAGCAGTTTATCAAATTAATTTTACAAAGCAACGTGATTTTAAAAATAAATTATTAAAAACTTATTGAAAATCTATTATTTTAATTGCTCTGTCTTGTCAAAGTTAGCATGGCAGTGGTAGCAGTAGAAGGTAGGGTAGATTTGCACTTTATAGGCTAACTAAATCAGAAATGCATAGCATAAGCTTTCATAAGCCTACTGCTTACAGATGCTATGTATCTCTGATTTAGTTAGCCCATAAGGTACACATCTACTCTGTTTTCTGCCTGATTTCAGACTAAGATGGCTAACTACCACTCTCTGCTCAGTGGGGGTGACAGCCTTCACTGGGGAAAATGTGTGTTCTCATTAACAACCCCCCCTCAAGTTCCCCCTCCACATATAAGCATAGAGACCGATACTTTTGCCCTTCAACACCAAAAGCAGCTTAGTAACCCTTGAACAAAAGGAAATCTCTGTTTGCTTTCTCCTATACCAGTGTTTTTATGTCTTTATTATGCAAGCAGCCTTAAAGAGCAACAAGTGCGCTCTCTCTCTCTCTCTAACACACGCACACACATGTGCACACATAGACTTAGGACATTATTTTCAGAAGGGCATCGGTCCTTCAATGGTGCAGTCTCTGTGGTCAGGTCTACACATTCATTAATGCACTTTTGCTAATGTGCATTAAATTTAGTACCTCGATTGTGAGGTACTAGAAAAAGGTGCATTAGCTGATTTTAATGCGCATTAGTGAAAGTGCACTTTTTGTGATGCTTTAATGCACGTTACAATAAGATAACGCTCATTAAGGGGCACATGTAGACACACCCTGTCTGCCCAATTTAACTGGCCACCCAATATCAATGGCCACTTGGGAAAATTTTGGCCATCGTAGCTCATTCAGTTCCCGACATAATTACACTGAACTTTTATGTCAACATTTTTCACAAAATGAGAGAAGGTTCTCAAAACTTTCTACAAGGATGATAACTCCCCACACATTAACAGCTTTGCTTAATTTTAATGTACGATCTTCTAATATAACCAGTGCATGAATCTGTAAAGGTAAATAAAGTATGTGAAAAGTATGAAAGGATAGTGACAAGGCAAGTTTGGGATTAAGCTAGAAAATAAAACAAAGCCATAGCTTCTCAAATCCAGGTAAGTTTGTAATTAAATATATTAACTCAACCACCTGACAGATTTCCTTCAGACTTCGAAGAAGCAATCTCCTTTGCATTTGGTGTATCTAGCAATTTTCTGGCTAAATTTTCCAAATCAAAGTTAGAAAAGCAATTAAAAAAACTTCACAGAAGGAGCTAGCTGCAACTCTTATATGGAGAGCAATGACTTACTGGAAGTGTTATGAGCCCTAACAATTTTCAGGCTGAGTTTTCTACTGCCTTGTATAATTGTTTACATGAAAGCAAAGTGAATTCAAATGCTGGGTTAAGATGGCAGCATTTTATGCCTAGTTTGCAGATGTTTACATGCCTACCAAAAGTAAAGGATGTGGAAGAGTCAGACCTACTTCCCTACGCAAAGAGACTAGATCTACAAGACAATAACCCAATCAAAAAATTAAAGCCACCAAAACGCTCAAGTTTTGAGTAAAATCTGGCTCAGCCTACTACCAAAACTGTGTTGTAACAGTACCGAAGCCAATAGAAGAGTCAAATAAGATCCTGAGACACAGTTACTGCAAGCATTGCTTTGTTTCACTGCAACACAAAACCCATCAATGGTTTCTCTCATCATAGGGTAATCTGTGTTAATAAGTATACTCACCACTAGACAATCCTGTAATCATGGATCCATCTTGTCACTGAATCTTAGCAATTTGTACTGTTTCCATCTGTAGCTGCCTTTTCCCTCTCAGACTAATGATAGGCACTTTTCCTGAAGTCAGAATACTTGTAAAAGCTTTCCTGAGTGCAGAGAGCCCTTTTCAAACGTGGGATTTTGCAGCTGTCTCAGATTTACTACTGAGGAAGCAATTCTCTTTTAGTGGATTTAAAGGGGAAGGGAAAGCAAAGGAGATGCTGGAGAGAGGTTAGGGACAGAAGACATTTACAGGCCTACATGTTTCCCTCTGTAGTAGAGCAACACAAAGTAGAGATGTTAATGTGGGGTGAAGAGGCATTGCGAAGAAACAGAAGCTTTAATATTTACAATTTTCTCCTGTACAAACAACTTCACACAGCAGTCAGACTAGAGTGGCCCAGAAAAAAAAGTGGAGCAACCAAAGATTTGTTACTTCTATGGCATTTGGGGACTTCAGCCTGAATGTAGGAGCCACTCCTCTGCTAGCATGCGTCTTTCTGCAAATGTCAGAATTTGAAATCAGTGCCCATGTGTGAGTAACAAGCTGCTTCATCATAACAGGAATGCTACAGATGGTTGGGGTTTCTCTACTCACAGGGTTGAACCTGATCTTTCCTTCTACCATGCCGATAATTGCCCATTAGGGCTGTGCAAAACTTTGGGTGCTGATTCAATTCGGAGGAGATTCGGTCTGATTCCAAATCTCTGAATCCGAATCAAATCGGGAGACCAATAAAAAGGTCTGAATTGATCCAAAGATCTCTGAATCAATTCGGAAAAGATTTGGAGAGCTTTGGAGATTCGGGCAGTCCCCACTCACCACTGCAGGGAGCTGGACCTGACTCCATGCTCATAAGTAGGGGGCGGAGGAGGGGACCATGCCAGGCTCCATCCTCTGCCAGGCTCCATCCCCTGCCTGCTCCCCCAGCCCCACTGAGTGTCCTGACCCCTGCCTGCTCTCCCAGGCCCCGCTATGGCTGCCCACCCCAGCGTCCTGCGCTTAAAAAAAAAAGAAAAGAAAAAAGCCCCACAATCACTGGCTGCTGCATCGATGGGGCTGGGAGAGCAGGCAGGGAATGGGGCCTGCTTGATTTGGAGATTTAGCCGATCCGGCAGTGGCCGAATCTCCGAATCAGATTCCGCTGAATTGATTCGGGACAATGATTCAAATCACCAAATCAAATCATTGTCCCCCGAATCGGCCAAATTCAAATCTGAAAAGAATACTAACCACTTCGCATAGGCCTATTGCCCATCATGGCTGTCCCTGTGGTGCCACTGACAAGCACAGGCAATACCTTACTTCACAATGGGAGATTGCCGATCTCTTGTTTTCACAGTATAATCTTGGAAACTGTTAAGCAAGTCACTGGCCACATATATTAAAGTCCCATATTCAGGTTTCCTCACATGCTTTATTTTCAAACACAAAAAGCTGCTAGACATGTTGTTGCACATTTACACCTTGTCACCTACATAGAGGCCTCAACTGAGATTTGAGCAGGGAACACAGAGAGAATAAGTGACATACCCAAGGCAGCTCGAGAAATTGGACTCAACCAGTTTCCAACTCCCAATCTCATTGTGTAACCACAAGATGATTTGCTTTAACTGTCATTTTTAATACCCATTTACATTTTCTAACTCTAAGAATGGCTATATGTGCTTTCTATGGTATTGCTTTTAATAAAGAGGCAATATTTAGGGCAGAACTTCCCTTTGTGATCCTGATTGCAGATTTCTGTTTAATATTTAATGTTTCTTCCATATAAGACAGCTCCCACATGTACTAGTGGGAGTTCTGCACACCGAATGAGCACAAAATAGAGTGCCACATTTCTAAGACATTTGCATTTACTGTGGTCCATAATTAAGCAAAAATCCCCATTAACAACTACTGAAGTGTTGTTCAATTCAGGACCACGGCGTAACTTAGTGGCATGCTAGCGCTTGAAAGTGCAACACATGAACTACCAATATAAGGGCCTGATCTTTGCAAGTCACCGATAAGCAAGGTCACTGGACACTTCTTAACGATCAGTGCCTGGAAGCATTAGGTTCAAAGGTTTAGGTCTTAAAGGTTTTCTTTACAAATGCATTTGAGACAGATTCTTACATAAAAAACTCTACATGACGTTTACTAATTAAATACAGTAGAAAAGCTCCTATTTGGAGTTGGCTGGTTTTGTTCCTGTGAATAGTTGTGATGAAAATAAAAGTTGAGATGAAATGTTTTAGGGTTTTTGTCCAAAATTCATTTTGGTTGCCAAAAAACAAAATATGCTTGGTTTTCAGCTAAAGTTTCTTTTCTTTTTAAACAAAACCCTGAAAATAATAATCAAATAGTTATTTCCATTGGAAAGGACTATTTTGGTGAAAAAACATTTTCCCAAGAAAATGTTTCAAATGGAAAGATGTGATCAACTCACTTCTCATTCCAGGAACAGTAAATATCTCAGGAACAGTGTTATTCCCCAGGGTATTTGAGCCCTTTCCAAGTTAGGCAGGATATCTAATGAAATCGATGGCACTTTTTTCTGGGTAAGGATTAGCAGACCATGCTTTTGACTGGCTTGATCGTATCTCGCTGTGCTTAATGGGGCCGTTCTGTGATGGTCCCTGCCATCTATTTTCACTGTGTGCGTGGGAACAGAAAGAGCTGGTCCCAACTAGTCATACAGGCATTGGAAGAATATTTCATAGTTCACTATCCTCAAACAAGTTGTCATACCTCCGTCCCATCCAACCCCACTGAAGCCCAAGTACGCTGTAGAGGGTGTAAATATGGCAGGATTCGATCAACCGAACTCTGAAATGAAGAACTCCCTTGCGATTTCTGTTCTACCGGGTGGGAAGATTTGGATCTTAGGCAACAATTTATTCTGGTCCAAAACCCAGAATGCAACCGAGTTTTCTGCCGATGTCTTAATTTGTTTTTAAAAAGGCAACCACCCCTTGCCTTTAGGAAAGAATGTTTCTGACTAAAACTGATTTATCCTGTACAGGGAAAAGTAAGTTTTGCTTCTAAAAATCTGTGTGTTCATTTTGTTTTCCAGAATAGGTTACCAGATCCCAATGTTTGCTGGCTTTTGCATCATGTTTGTGTCAACCATTAGTAAGTGTTTGTTTTTGGTGTGGTTGGGTTCAAATAATGTTCAGATACCCTGGCAGGATATTCAGGGTGCCTGTTATGGGTTGACGATGGGTGCAAGGGTGGTTTTGGGTGGTGGGGCATCAGGGAGATTGAAGGATGCTCACCTTCCTTTTCTTCTGAGAAACCCTCCTCCCTCTCCTTTTCCAGTGCCCTGTGGATTTGACTCCAGTGGCCTGTTTTGCTAGGCAGCTCATCACGGGAAGCTGACTGGAGCCATTGCCTGTGGGAGGGAAGGGTGCATGTGATGTGCAGTCCCTGCTTATCCCCCAGTGCCGGGAGCTGTGAACTAGGCAGCACTAATGCAGCAGTTCAGGAGGACAGGGAAAAGGCAGGAACCTTGTTAAACTTTCACTGTGCAGCTGCATTAGACCAGGATATAATCTAACTCTTAGGAATGAGTAAAGATGGCTTTTTTTGGTACCCTGTGTTACCAGGAGGCTTAGACACAGAGAAACAATTCAGCACTGACAAATCTAAATGCAATAAAAGAAAATAATGCTGTTAGCATTGAAAGTGGCACAAGAGTTGCAGTAAATGCTTGGCTAAATTGAATGGAGTTTTTGCAATAGTTAAAATAGCTAACGTTTTAACCCAGTTAGATTTAACTTAATTAAAAAAAAAAAAATTCACCTCTGCCTTTTGTGCAGTGTTTGCCTTCTCAGGAAGCTACACATTACTGTTCATAGCAAGATCTCTCCAAGGAGTGGGATCCTCTTGTTCTTCTGTGGCTGGTAAGTATGAAAATCTGTACGATGCACTCAGTGGCCTGCATTGTATCCTGTCCCTTTTAACAACAGTAATTGCCTTGATTTTCCTATTTTGTCTGCAGCTTGAATAATTAATGTAGAATAATTCAATTAGATTCATTTTACTTTCAGCTGGCTTCTTTCATTTAAGTATCTGAAAAGCAAATTTCACTTCACCATTCCTCACTATTTGCCTTGTGCTCATGCAGCAAATAGTAAGAGCTACTCTCTCCCTGGGACTTGTGCACAAGTGTTGTTAGTCTTTTATATTAATTTTTATCAGTTTTAAAAGGTCATCAAGAACTGATGTCTGCACTTATATTATAGGTGGGGCTGACAGCCCTGACTATTACTGAAGCTGCCTGGTATTTACCATTTCTGCTTTCAGTTGCCTGTAACTTCGACTATATTTTGGCCAGAAAGTTTTCATTCTGGGTGTTTGTCTCAGGCCTTCTCTCTTTATCCTTTTTTTGGTGGAGGGAGAAGGGTGCAGAAGGGGACAGTAGCAAAAAGAAATTAGAGCCTGCACTGTTCAGTCATGGCTGTAAATAAGAAAGGGGTAAAAACAAACAAAACCCGTTGTTTTTCCTGTGTAAAAAAATCTGTGAACCTTTTCTATAAAAAGGCTCAGAGCCCTCATACGTTAGGGAAGGGTATGAAACAGGGGAGAGGGTAGCCTTTGCCAACTCCATGGAAATCTTTCCACACGCCACATTTTGCCAACTTGTAAGCCTTTGAGAAGAAGAAAAAAAAATCTCATTTCATGTATGTTCAATAGAACTTCCCCTGGGACTGTAGATCTGAGTGAACGGGGATTTTCAGAGCCCAGGTCCATGCACGTGAACTCAGAGCAAAGGGATTGTTCGTGCATCAGAGAGAGCACGTGAGAGAGATCAGTGGGAAACAGGAGGTTTGAGCAAGGGGACTGAGATTCATAGATTCATAGATGCTAGGGTCGGAAGGGACCTCAATAGATCATCGAGTCTGACCCCTGCATAGGCAGGAAAGAGCGCTGGGTCTAGATGACCCCAGCTAGGTGCCCATCTAACCTCCTCTTGAAGACCCCCAGGGTAGGGGAGAGCACCACCTCCCTTGGGAGCCCGTTCCAGACCTTGGACACTCTGACTGTGAAGAAGTTCTTCCTAATGTCCAGTCTAAATCTGCTCTCTGCTAGCTTGTGGCCATTATTTCTTGTAACCCC
>NW_005841958.1:2836337-2851839 GCF_000455745.1 Alligator sinensis | reverse complement strand
GTCATGCATCTGCTGATGCACGATAAAGTGCCATTAGCTTTTCTGATGGCTTCGTCACACTGCCGACTCATGTTCATCTTGGAGTCCACTAGGACTCCAAGATCCCTTTCCGCTTCCGTGCCACCCAGCAGGTCATTTCCTAGGCAGTAGGTGTGCTGGACATTTTTTCTCCCTAGGTGCATGAGATGAGAATGAGGAACCCTAACAGTGGAGAGGATAGCTGGGTGGGGAAGAAGATTGATTGGGATGAAGAGCCAGAGGTGGAGAAGAGATGGAACTAGGAAGCTGGAGAGGATGGCTCAGGAAGGGATACCCACAGCCATATGTCATGTTTCTCTAATAGTCAGTAGGGTTGAAGTATGATGAAAATAAATTACTGTATTTACTCAATTCCAAGATGCGGTGTGCCCCCTCCCCAATCATGGAGAAAAAAAAGCCTTGTCTTAGCATCAAGCATCACACCTGGGAGCTGGGAGAAGCACCCATGCAGAGAGCCCAGCTAGACCAGGGGCAGCATCAATAGCATGAGGATTCCTGTTTCCAGCGTCTGCTCCCTGCTCCTGGTCCCTATCCGTTCCCCTTGCCCTCTCCCCTCCTGTTTCCCTTGCTCGCAGGGAGCCAAGCAGGGAAGGAGGAATCTGCATGTTGCTGCTGTGGTCTCCAGTCAGCTGGGCTCCTTGGGGAGCAGCTCCTCACAGCTCCTAGCTGGGGTGGTCTGACTCAGTACAGCAGGCAAAGGGGAGCTCCAGAGCCAATCCTGCCCTGCACAGCTGCTCCTTGCAGGGTGGGGCAGGAGCAGCTCTGGGGCTCCCCCTGTGCCCAGATCAGCGGAGAAAAGCAGAGGAAGGGGGAGAAAGGCAGGGAGGCAAGGGGTGGGGAAGTGGTGGCGGGGAGGCAGGCACCAGGGGGCAAGCAATGGGAGACAGGCTGCCTGCTTTCCCCTTGCCTTCCTTCTCACACTTTCTTTCCCCCTGCCTGCTCCCACCCTTGCCTTGGCTTTCCCATCTGCCTGCCCCCAACTCTCATTTCCCCACCGCTTGCCCCCCTGCTACAACTTTCCTGCCGAAAACTGAAGATGACCCTCCAATAATTAAATTCTGGTCATGGACAATTATAACAAATTTATAATTTTTCATGTCTAGAATCTAATTTTGGGAACAGGGTCATCTTAGATTCAAAGTCATCTTGGATTTGGGTAAAAATGGCTTATATTATAACTGCCTATTTTTTTGGGTGTTTTGTTTAATTTAAGGCATGGGCATGCTGGCCAGTGTTTATACAGATGATGAAGAGAGAGGGAATGCAATGGGGATTGCACTGGGAGGCCTTGCTATGGGAGTTTTAGGTAAGCAAAATGTAATATTCATGGACTCAAAATGTACTTTTGTGAGGTTTGGAAGCTGCAGAAGATTTCATAGTATAGCTCCCTTCTGTCCAATCAAGTTTTGTCGTCCTGTCTCCAGATTAGAATAACAGGGCACACTCAAATAGTCTTAACAAAGTTAAAATATATTTTTTATACTTATACATTTAGCTAACAGTAGGCAAACCTTCTGATTTTCAGAGTCATATCAAACCTCTGACACCAATATTTCCCTCTTCCTAACTATGTGGTGGAGTCTGTTGATTAACATTCAGCAATATAATTGTTCTTTTGCAGTTTCATAACTGGTATTTGGTGGTACAAGGTAGTATTTCTAACTTCAAAGGCTTTTACAAGCACTAGAGGCTATGTTCTCACCCACAACATTTTTAAATCCCAGAAATGAAAATAGGCCTCCTAAAGGTTTGGCCCCAACCCTTTCCAATTTAAGTCAGTGACTGTGAGGAAGCTTTAACTTAGTAATAGCCATGCTACATCCATCCTCATGAGCACTACATCCATCCTTTGTCAGATTGCCAACTTGCTTGAATAGGGCAGATATCCTGCTTTCCTAACTTTGGCAAGCAATGTGAATGACACTGAAGGCCCTGATTGTGTGAGTAAAGAAGGCAGGATTTGGCCCATGCTTATTGTGTCTCTATTTGAGCAAGGGTTGGGAGGCCAGGTAATAACAATACACTCCCTCCCACTTGTGGAGCCCCCCCTCCCCCAAATACTCTCAAATTGCAGTAAAACTTTCATTCTTTGAACTTGTGACTGATAAGACAGATAGGAGTTTTGCCTTGGGCTGTCCATGGTAGCTGGTTCAGGCCCCGCAAAAGTTATTTGAAACCTAAAAAGTGACATTATGAATGTTTTGCTTTTTCTCCTATAGTGGGTCCACCTTTTGGGAGTGTGATGTATGAGTTTGTGGGAAGGAGTGCACCTTTTCTTGTGTTGGCAGCATTAGCTGTGTTAGATGGAGGTTAGTAAACCCGAATCCTGATTCCATTTTATATTGCAATAGTACACCAGCTAGCTTGACTCAAAGCTACAGTATTGATTTTTGTTTTACAGCTATTCAGTTATTTGTTCTACAGCCATCCAGAACACAACCAGAAGTAAGTACTGCCATAAGACACTTTATGAAATAGGTAGTAGTTTGCTTTTACTAATCCTTATCTTTTTAATCTGTTTCAACAGAGTCAGAAAGGAACACCACTACTGACCCTCTTGAAGGATCCATATATCATTATTGCGGCAGGTACTATATATTTTACCATTTTATTCTGACTGCTTCTTTCTGATGTGCCTGGAATCTCAGCCTGCCTCATTCCAGCTCTTCTCAGGCCAGCAGACAGCTCTCTTACACCTGGATCTCAATAATTTACAGTGTTCCTTTAAAACAGATTTCAAATGAACAGATCATTCACTTAAGCAGAGATGGACTTGAGATGAGAAATTAGGATTCAGACCCGATGGGAGACTTCCCAAAGAGTTAAGATTTTTTGGTTTATGCGGACTGATGAAGGACAGTATGAAGTGTGCATTACTTATCTGGAAAAAAAAAAAAAATCACAGGAAAAAAAACCAAAAACCACCTAGAATAATTAGACTCATGGAAATACACACTTCTTGCAAGCGTAACATGTCCAACATCAAGAGAAGCATAGTGTAACTCAGGGATGGGCAATTATTTGGGCCTGTGAGCCACACAGGGAGTATTGTTGAGCTGTTGTGGGCCAGGTCAGCACACCCTCCCTGTCCCCTCCTCTCCATGCAACAACTCACCAAAATTTCCTGTGTGGGATGCAGGGAGCAGATTGGAGGCACGCAAGGAGTGATGTTCAGGAATGGGACAAGCAGGAGAGGCTGGGATCACAGGGCAGGGTCATGGGGTGGTGACTGCATGAGCTGGGGCCGAGCTATGATCAGCAGCCCACATGCCCTGCGACGGGTGCAGGTTCTGCTGGCAGGGGGGTGCAAGAGAGCAGATCAGCCCTGTGCTGTCGCCGTCCCAACATCCTGGGGTCTCCCCAGCCCTGCCTATCCATCTCACTCCTGGGAGCCACTCTCTGCTGGCTTGCAGAGGTCCCATCTCTGGCGGTGGGTGCAGGGCAGATGGGCTCGGATGCCCGGACACTGGGGCTGGATCTGGCATTAGCAGCCAGAGGGAGCCACCTCTGCCAGGAAATGAAGTGTGGCTGCACGTGCCACGTTTTGGGCTGCCCTCTGTGCCTGGGCTGGGCAGGGCTGCGGGCTGTATTTTGCCCACCCCTGTTGTACCTGAATAGCAAATTTGGAAATGCTGGTTTGTTAACATTTGTTGATCCCGATGGGAAGGGATTGACGGGTTCTGCACTAGTGAGGCATGCAGCCGGCTGCTCCACATTGGTACATGGACCGTGGGACTGTTAGTTAAGGCAAGATCAAAAGTGTAGCTGAGTAACTGCAAGGGAGGAATTCCCAGGATATTTGAGCCAGAGAAATGGGTTTAAATTGGATTTTGCAAAGGTGTATGATTAGACCTGAGAGCAGTGTGGTCCTTCTCAGCTAGTGTGCCACGAGATCCTTTTAACGGTGCCACAGGGTACTGCAAAATATTAGCACTGTTACATGTGCAAACACCTACACAAGTCACAAGATAAACCCAGAGTTTTCAAATAGGAAACCACAGTGTCAAAAACATTCTGACCTGCTGTGTCTTTCCGAGTCCTTTGCAACAGAAGACTTGCATTCAATTTTCGACTACAGAAGCTAATAAAGCAAGTCAAGAGCTGGCATTTTCTGAGGGATGCTTTGAGTCTAAAAAGTCTGTCACTGCAAAGTCGGGGCTGAGAAGCTGCTATTTCTTATCTCTTCACACAGGAGCAGAGATTGAATCTTTTGGTCTCCATTTTGTGTCACATTATCATGCAGTTCAGCTTTTGCATCCATTCTCCCTTCTCTTAAAACTCCAGTACAGCAGATGTAGAACAGCAAGAAGTTTAACCTCTTGTCTTTCCTACCAATGCACCATCTGCAGGCTTTCCTACCACATCAAAGGCAGACAAGGTTCCTTGGGTGAATTCGATATCTTTTATTAGACCAACCCAAATAGTTGGAGACAAGTTATTAAGCGAGCTTTCGGGTTCAAAAACCCTTCGTCAGGCTCAGGAAGCTGCAGCAGTGGGTGTGTGCTCTTCCTGGATGGAATGAAAAGTAAAGAAGCCAGGGGCTGGGCTGGGCTGGGGAGTCAGTTGCCAGGCAGATTATAATGTCTCAAAAATCCGATGTCTATGTTTAGTCCATGATTTTTAGTACCCAGCAGGCTGATGAAATGGAGTTCATAGGCTCGTCTCTGGGCAGTGTTGTGTAAGTTTCCCTTGAGGATCAGGACTGAGAGATTGGAGAGAGAGTGGCCCTCTTGTGAGAAATGTGCCCCCACCGCTAATTGGGTGTTTCTGTCTTTGATGGATTTTCGGTGTGCGTTCGTTCTGGTGCGCAGTTGTTGTCTGGTCTCTCCTACATATCTTCCATCAGGGCATTCGGTCTGGATCCTTTTGGTGTGTTCTGGGCTTGAGGAAGTTTGCTTCTGGTGATGAGGTTAGCGAGGTTCGGTGCTTGTTTGAAGGCTAGGATGGGGGGGTCTGGGAAGATCCTTTTAAGAATAGGGTCTCTGTCTAGTACGGGTTGCAATTTTTTGAGAATTTTCCATACAGGTTCAAGGGAGGGGTGATAGGTCATAACCAGCGGTGTGCGATTTGTGGGGGGTTTCTTCTGTACTGCAGCAGTTCTTCACGTGGTATCCAGGTGGCTCTTTCAAACGTGCGATCTACCTCTCTGGAGGAGTGTCCTTGCTGGGTGAAAGTCTTTTTAAGATTGGTGAGGTGGCAATCCTGGGTGTGCTCTTCAGTACGGATGCGGTGGTATCTGAGGGCTTGGCTGTATATCACAGTTTTTTTGGTGTGTTTCGGGTGATTGCTGGTTCTGTGCAGATACGTATGTTGGTCTGTGGGTTTCTTGTATACTGTGGTCTGTATTTTACCCTTCCGGATACTGATCATTGTGTCTAAAAAGGAGATGCTGGTGCTGGAGTATTCTAAAGAAAGTCGGATGGAGGGATGGTGATTGTTGAATTTCTGATGGAACTCAATCAGAGATTGTAGGTTTTCAGTCCAAATGATGAAGATGTCATCGATGTATCTTAAGTATAGCAAGGGTTTGATGGTGCAGTTCTTGAGGAAGTCTTCTTCCAGGTGGCTCATAAAAAGGTTGGCGTACTGTGAGGCCATTTTAGTGCCCATAGCTGTTCCCATCATCATAAATGAACCAGCGTTTTTTTTTAGAAGTTGTCCTTATTGCATTTGGAGACGTTAGTTTCATAGCTATGGTTCAAATTGCACATCAGGTATGCGGGAATCAAATACTTGACTCAATTGCTTGCTGTGTTTTCAAAGGCACGTGCATTTTTCCACCTAGTTTGGGTCATCAGTATAAAGAGAATCTATGAAATTACCTCTCAAGATCTCCAAGAGGCACTTCTTGCAACCTGGCTTGCATCCAGCTTAGACTAAGGTTGTTACAAATATAAAAAATAAAAATACAAGCTTAAGCTTCAGTTCTAATTTGGAAAGATTTTCTCCCACCCTCGCTATGTTCTCTTGCACACTGCACGCTGCACTCTTATTCCTTGTCGCTGATGGGTTCATTGTAATGACTATCACGGCACGTAGGCCAGTGCCGTCACTGGAGCACTAGCTCGCTATGGTCCTCGTGGCCAGCCTTGCTAACCAAGTTGGCGTGTAGCGTTCTAATTCAGTGCCGGCTGTTGAACGACTTTCAAGTCTGTTTTCTGAATACGTTGCAAGAGTAAATTGCAGGAAGCGAGAAAGGCAGATATCTTTACTGAGCTACATCTCAGAAAGAAATAGTCACAACTGTTATACCAAATGAAAATGGAAAAAAAAAATCTTGTCGCCAAATCATCCTGAGACTTTAGAAGCAATGGGGGACTCAGAAATACCCTGGTGTGGGCTGGCATGTAGGTTGGCTAGATAGCATCTTTGCTATCTTTCTTTTAACCAATATCTCCATGTTTTTTGGATTAAGCCTCAACCAGTTTAGTCTCATGTAAGTCCCCGTTTTATTCAGGGATCAGGCAGGGACAAATCCATTAGGATTTGATGAAAGAAAAGCATGAAACTGGTAACACTGCAGGCCAAAACTACCTGAGTACTTCCTTCAGTGCCTTGCACACAATACATAGAATACGCGATGGTAACAGACTGCAGTCCCGTGCCAGATTATGACATGCTAAACTATGTCCAGTTTAAGAGGCCCCATATGATAAAAATAATCCAATGTATGGATATTTTTGTCATATTAGAATGAAAATGTCCATATTTAGAGAGTTATTTTCCCACATCTCCTTTATTTGCCAACTGATTATTATAAAACTTGATATCCAGGGGTCAAAAAAAAAACCCCATGGAGAAAAAAGTCAGCATTGTGCATGTGGCAGCAGTATGTGCTGCCCAAAACTGGAGCCTGGCTGGCTGGAGCCATACTGTACTGCTGGCCAGGCTCTGTGCAGCAGGATCACCGCTGCTGCAGCCTCAGGAGGCCCCCAGGGCCCCAGGTAAGGCTGCTGGAACCAGCCCAGTGCTGGTCTCAGCCTCCCATACCCCATCTGGGGTAACTGGCCATGTGCCAGAGCATGCATGGCACAGGCATTCCCCTGGGACAACTAGCAGCCGCACAAGGTGCACCACCACTACTTGTCCCCAGGGAACCAAACATCCACGCACATCTGGACGTGGCCCGTGAGATCTTCCAGTTTAGCCCCCTGCTCAAGGCCGGATCATCCCAAAGAAACAATCCCAGCCAAGTGTCTGTCCAACCTGCTCTTGAAAATTTCCAAGGATGGAGATCCCACAATTTCTTCGGTAGCCTGTTCCAGTGCTTGACCACCTTCATAGTCAGAAAGTTCCTCCTCATCTCCAACCTAAATTTCTGCTGCTGCAGCTTGAGACCATTGCTCCTAGTCCTGTCCCATATAGTTATGGAGAAAACCCCCTCCCATCTTTTTCATAATCACCTTTCAGGTATTTGAAAATTGTTTGCAAATTCCCCCTAGGTCTTCTCTTCTCCAGACTAAATAACCCTAGTTCTCTCAGCCTTTTCTCATAGGTCTTGCCTCCAAGGCCCCTAACCATTTTTGCTGGTCTGCACTGAACACTTTACAATCTGTCCACATCCTTCTTGAAGTATGGGATCCAAAACCAGACAGTACTCCAGGTGAGAGGCCTCACCAGCGCTGAATTGAGTGGAAGAACCACTCCCCTAGATTTGCAAGTGACACACCCATTATTACTACCTAGTGTGCTGATGGCATTTTTTTTCTGCCAAGATCATACTGCTAGCTCATGTACTGCTTATAAACTACTGACCCCCTCTCCCCCCGCCCCCTAGGTACTTCTCTCTAGTACCGCAGCTTAGCCACTGATTCCTTAGTCTATATTTGTGCATGCAATTATTCGGTCCCAAGTGCAGGATTTTGCATTTGTCCTTGTTAAACCTCATGTCACTGTTTATGACCCATTTTTCCAGTCTATCCACGTCATTCTGGATCCTACCACTGCCCTCCGGAGTGTCTGCAACTCAGTCCAATTTGATGTCATCCACAAATTTGCTAAGTGTCCATTCAGTCCCGGTGTCCAAATCATTAAGGAAGATCTGTACTGGAGCCAGGAGAGATCCCTGGGAACCCCACTTGCTACCTCCTCCCAACTAGACATTGAGCCTTTGAGGACTACTGGCTTCTGGAGTAGGCGGTCGAATAACTTTTCACCTGAGGGAAGCTGGTACCTTCCTTCCTTTTAGGAAAACATTAATAGTCTCCAACAGGAATGTACCCAGCTCCTCTCTATTTGATTTTTCTCATCCTTGAAGAGCCAAGGTCCAATTAGAGGTTCAAAGTCAAAGGTCCTCCCAAGGCCCATGAAGCTAGTAGGATTATTGCACACCATTTCTGTAGCCAGTGGCACAGAGAGGCATGTGTGCACGACACATTAAAGTGGGCCAAATGCTTTTGCACTGCTTTAACGGTGTCGGTGTTTGCACACCTTGATGATGTATTGCGCATTAATTTCAGCCGCTGTAGGAAATTCGTTGGCGTAATGTGCCTTAAATGACTTGGGGTGCAGCAAACTAAAATGCATCCAAGGAGTTTTAGTTTGCTGCCCCTACAGCCGCGGAGCAAAGCACCGGGCTCCGTGCGGCTCTGCAGGAAGCCCTGCAGGCAGCCTGGCAGCAGCCCGGGAAGGCAGGCTCCGCCCAAGAAAAGCAGCGAGCCTGATCTTTTTTAAAACCCACCGCTTCAACTTAAGGTCCCTGTTTCATCTACACACGCCCCAAGAGAATGATGTGGCCAGCATCATCTCCAGCCACTTGTGACTACCAAGCCAGCATAACGAGGTACCCACTTACAGCTGGATCAATTCAGGGAAGCTTCTCACATAAGCCTAAAGCAGGGATCAGCTTAACTGCCTGAACCACAATTAAATGCTTCAATCATTCTGCCCTCGTGCCTCAGCTGGAAGGAGCAGCCTGAAATCTTCACGTCATTTTAGAGCCTTTGCAAGTCTGATTATTGCTATAATTATGAGGCATTTATTTACTAGAAATATGGATTTCTTTTCACAAAAGATTTCGCCAGACAGACATGACAAAACCTAGTTATCTGCCTCCTGGGGATGGTGTGGTAGGTGGCATATAAGTAAATACCAGGTCTAGCAAAGGCAGAAACTCTCATTCTTCTATTATCCCTTTGGACTATATCCTAGATGCTTGGGCTGAGACTAGGGCTGGGAGGCAGCACTGCCAAGGAACAATTACAAGATTGTTACAGTCGCTGCGTCGTGGCAAATCCTGGTGACATTTTGAGTCCTGTGCTCACAGGAAATCAATGCAATCCATGTGCGTGTGTCTTTGTAACAAAGTTTGGGATGAGCTGCGTGAAAGTTTTGCTGCCTGAGCCCATCATTAAGTAAAAATAGCACTTCTTCCTAGAGCTGGACTTCATTTGGCCTGAAATGGTTTTCCTGCATCGATGAGTTCTTTCAAGCTCAGCTGGTTTCTGGTTTGGGGCAGGGCACCTCTGAGGTATTTAATTGGAACTGCTCCAGTAACACAGACTATATTGGAAAGGTTAACAGTTCATCTTTATTTGCAGAGCATTGATGAGCTGTTGCTTCTTGCCCCAGGAAGGGGGGAGTGGGTCTTCAAGTTGGTTTTAGGGGATCTTAGAGGCATAGTCTAATACATCTTGGCATTTTCAAATGAAGAATGACAACGGTGCTTATACAGTGCTGAACTGCAACATGGAAAACTTATTCCAGAAGAAATACATTTCTGTTCTAAGACAAGTTGGACTCGAATATTAAAAAGTAATAAATTCAATGGTAAACAGTTATAGAGAAACATGTGACTGTTCTTTAACGTTAGTCCAAGAGGGCACTAGAAGTACTAGAAAGAAAAGGTGTGAGGCCTGTGTGGCTTAGGGTGTTGGTTACACTGATGGTTTCCAAACTTCCTGGGAATTCATTTTATAGTGGATTATGCCCTTCTGCCCTGCCTTCTCCAAGTTCTCTGGAAGACTGGAACAGGCTCATCCACTCAGAGAATCAGTAGTAATACTATATCTCTTCCACAATGTACTAACCCTAGTTTTAAACCCAAAACACACCACAAGAAATGTGGTAAAGATGCAGATAATGATTCTGCCCCAGGCTAGAAATATTTGTTTGGTCTGGAGGAGAACATCATCACCAGGCTAGAAATATCCAGAGGTGCAGGGAATCCATAACAACCAATTCTCTGCTTCCTTCCAAAATCCTCCATTGATCTGGGACCCTCTCCTTCTCTTGCTGGGCTGGTGAAGCTTGCTGCTACAAGGAGCTGATTAGACCAACATAGGCCCCTAGGGTTTATATTAAGAAAAAATATACAGAATCTCTTTTCTGGCAGGACTGCTAAATATGCAATCTTTGCCCTCGAGGCAGGGTTCCTTCCTTCTGGCAGAGCAACAGGTCCCTTCTACTGAAAGGGTTATGGTTGTCTTCTGGCTGCCAGCTAACTGTGGGAACCTGTCACCTCCCAGTGAACTGGCATGGCAGTAAGGACACTTAGCCCCAGGTCTTCAAAAGGCATCTCTCTGCACAGCACTGTGCCAACTAAACTAGTCAGCCTGCTGCCTGGTGCAATTCTCGGCCTCCAGCGAAGGGGCCAGACTGCCCACACAATACATGGAGAGGGTTAGGGCATGCAAGTGAGCAATTTTCAGCACACGGCCAGCTGAGCAAGGGAGCTGCCTAAGCAAACTGGAAAGAAATCACTGAGGAGAGTGGCGGGGCGAGAAGGGGATTAGATGCCAAAGCGGTCAAGCTGCCCCATAGCGCTGCTGAGCCAGAGGCTGGCGCTTCCCCCTTACTCCTTGCCTGGAGTTGTGTGCCTTACAATCAGAAGTGTGCTCCCTCAAATTCACCCTATATTTCTGGCTGCTTTTTGCACAACTGCTCTGCTGCCCCTTCACCTCTCTGCGGCCTGCCTCCAGGTCTCCCAGACCGGGGGCTAGCAGCTACCAGGGTTTGGGCATGCTCTGAGATTGCTGGCGAGAGGAGCATTCCCCTATAACCTTGTTTCAGAGCCTCTGGCTTGACTAGAGCCCAGAGCAGGCAGTTAGCAGCGAGGTGGTTTCAGAAGTGAGGCTGCTCTGTGAATGCCAACAGGCAGAAACTTGGGCATTGAGGGTACTTAGTTGCCTGCAGGAATAGGTGGCAGCTGAGCAGAAGCTTTGCAAATGTCAGTGGTACCGAAACAGGGGACTTCTTTACCTACGTATTTTTAAGGAACTGGATCTCCGTGTCCCCTCTTAGTCATCCTCAGATGCTTAGAGAGTGGGGTCAGAGTCATGTGCCACATGGTTACAATTTTGCCCCCAGAGAACAGCTGTAAAGACCAAAACAGTCTCGTTAGAGCTTATCCTTTATAGAAGTCAGAACTGCTGCACTTTCTAAATGTCACCGAGTTCGCTGACATCTTTGTTTTTCTCCTATTATGAAAATAGCTTAACCTTTATTGTACAGTTTCTTAGAGAACTGAAATAAATAGGAAATCAGTTGTGAGTGGTTTTTCACTCCCTGCCATTTCATACCAATCAATATTTGGTCTATGACAAAGAGCACGTTTTTGTAAACGCTGGCCGCCTGTATTTGGCTTCTGCTCAGTATTCAAGTGAAATAATTTCTGTGTTTTTCCTTCTTTAAGGCTCAATCTGCTTTGCAAACATGGCCATTGCTATGCTGGAACCGGCACTGCCCATTTGGATGATGGAGACCATGTGTTCAAGAAAGTGGCAACTTGGTAAAGTACAATGTTGTTCATTATTTGGTTCTAGTATATTTTGTCACAAGTCTGTCCCATTTCTGGTTTGGTTGGCAGTGGTCTTGTGTGCTCTAATCATATTAAAATCATCACTTTTTTCAGTCTTTTGCCATCAACATGATAGCTGTGGGGGGTCCCATCCCCCCCCCCACACACACACCTTGCACTGTTTCCAGCTAATGAGTCTTTTATGAACCCTCAGATCTTGGAAACCAGTGAGTAAGAATGAATCTCTGCTTTCATTTTTTAAATAAAATGTTTTAACTCATGATTCTGGAGACAAGCCAGAAATTTTACTTACGTGCCTAAAATGCTCCAAACCAGAAGGGAATTTTTAAAAAGCCCCCTATTTCTTATTATTTACAGATTGCATAATTTTTTAAAGCTGGCAGTATTGTATTTGTATCTGTACTAGTGAATTTTACGGCGGGGGGGTGGGGATGGAGATGGAGGCGGGGGAAGCTGGCTAACCCTAACCCTAACCCCACCCCCGCACTGCCACTGCCTTCCAAGAGCTGGGGGGGGGGACGGGGGACAGGGGACCTTGCCCTGACATGCCCTCCACCAGCACCCCATGCCACCGCCACCTCCAAGGAGCAGGGCCAGGGGGCGGGGTGTGAGGCCAGCAGCGCTGGCTGTGCCCCCCTGCTCCATCCCTGCTCCGCTGCCTCCAAGGAGCAGGGCTGGGGGGGGGGGGGGCGAGGACAACACTGCTGGCCTTGTCCCTCCCCGCTCCATCCCCTCCGTCAGTGCGGTGCTCCACTGCGCTGCTGCCATCTCCTATCCATAACGCTGTTGGAGCACTCTGATTGGTTGCTTCAGTAACCAGAGTGCTCCAATAGTGTTATGGACAGACAGACAGACTAAGCCATTTATTGTTAAAATACCACATCCGGTGCCCGCACACAGTGGTGTACACACACCCAGAACTATTGGCTTACAGTAGTAACATGGAGGAAGTTGTAAGCCAGTGATTCTCAAGCAGGGTACCATGGCACCCTGGGTGCTGCAGGATCCTTTTAAGGGTGCCACAGGATACAACATAGTATTAGTATCGCTAGGTATGCAAATACTTACACATGATATGCAAGATGAACCCAGAGATTTCAAATAGGAATCCAGTGTCAGAAATATTTGTGACATATTGTGGTCTTTGAGTTCTTTGCAACGGAAGAATTGGGGGGGGGGTTTGATGATGAAAAAATAATAGAGCAAGTGATAGCTAAGAGCTGGCATTTTCTGAGGGGTGCCTTCAGTTTCTAAAGATTGAGGGCCAGTGCTCCTAAGTCATTATTAAAATTCAGCCACCAGCATGAAGTGGTAGGGGGATTTCCCTATGTCAGGTAGATTTCAAAACGTCTTCAGTTATGATCAAACGATGCCTACTGAAGACGATTTCCTGCTGGAGTTGACAAAACTTAAAAAGAGCAAGAGTCCGGGTCCTACTGAAGTCAGTTGCCTAGTAGTAAACAATGGGGAATAGTGCACCTCTTTGGGACAAGCCCACACCGAAGGGGCAGGGTTTGGCTATTTGATCCTTTTTTGAAATCTTTTGGACTTCTCCATCTGTTCAGCTATCAAGTTCACTGCTTCTGTCTGAACGTTGTGTTCAAATGTTGTAAGCATTTAAAGCACCAACGTATTTATTCCCTTACATACCATTGACTTATTACAGTAGTACCTAGACAAAAAAATAGGGTCCCCATTTTACTCCCCAAGTCCTCCCCCATGGCTGCCTCACCTACCTCAGCTGCAGCCCTTTAAAATAAAAAAAAAAGCAACAAAAAAAAAAAAGCCCCCCACACCAGTTCCTGCCCGGCAGAGGGTGATCCCTGCTGCCCCCCACTGCCCCATACTGCATAGGGGGCTCTTCCACAAGCTCCCAGAAGCCCCGAGGCTGCTGCAGCAGCCAGTGAGTCCTAGGGTTTTTTGGGGTTTTTTTCTTAAAGGGCCAGAGCTGGGGCTACTGGGCCAGCCATGGTGGGGTGGGGAGGCTGGGACAACAGGGGGAGGTTGGAGGGCTCATGGCAGAGCCCTTCATGCAGTGCGGCGCAGTGGCGGGTAGCGGGGATCACTGGCACCCCAGGAGGCCCCTGGGGGAGGCAGGGGTCTCTGGTCCCGGGCCCCACGTGCCCATGCATTAATTTGCTGCTGGCTATGCATGGTTGATGAAGTCCCAAGAAGAGATTTATTTAGATCATAAATTCTTAGGAGCAAAGGTACAGATGAACTCTGAATTATGATTAGAGATGTGAGATGCTACTGCAAAACACGAACAAAAGTGTTGTAGGTAACAACCTTGTCTTAGGGAGAGCATTAAAATGTAGCATTTTGTTCCTCTGTTATGCTCAAGTATTTAGCCAGGGGAAAAAGCCACACCCCATTAGTGCTACGTTATAATGAATAATGAGATTTTAGTCACACAAGCCTGGAGGTAAAGATTCATGATGACTATTCATGAAGACCCTGACTATTGCTCTCTTTCTTCTCCAGCCAAGGTACCTCTTGGTGAGAAATAGTGAAAGGCTTGAAAATGAGCTGGTTGTAACACAACCTGGATGAGATATCAGTGTAACATGTTGGCATGGGGAAGCATCTAGTGCAAGCGTATCAAATACATGGCCCATGGGCCAAATCTAGCCCACAGAGCCCTATAATTTGGCCCACAGTTCTGCCCCTTTTGCTGCACCAGACCAGACCCCCCTGCATGGTGCCTAGGATGCAAGCTGCCCACAGTTTGCTGCCGGTCCCTGGCTGCACCGCCCGGGACCCAGCTCCAGTGAGAAGCCCAGCCCATGACCTGCAGTGAGCAGGGCCTGAACCGCATCACCTGCTGGGGTGGGCGCTAGGCTACACTATCCATGTCACCCGAGGGCCAGGTCCAGAGCTGCACCACCCACTGGGGCCGGCATCCTGGTCAGCACTGGGTTGGGGGTACTTGTGCTGGATCAGGCATGTGGATGGGGGAGGGCCATAGGCCTGATCCAGCCCCTGGACTGACCCCATGCCACTTACATGGCCCATAGGGCCAAATGAGTTTAACACCCCGATCTAGTATGACATCTCTTAGCTATCAGGTTGGAACAGGTTAATACTGTGAGGCATTGAAAGTTGTGTTAGACACTCAGGTAAAGAGTTGCCACTATCTGCCCAGGGTACATTTTCTCCCACCTCCTTGCACACATGCATTCACCCACATCCACTCCCTCTTTGTCTATGGATCTATTGATACTTTTTTTGTTACACATGGGATAACAGGGTGCAAAAGAGCTTTACTTGAATAAGGAGCTAGTAGTAACCTGAAAAGGGTGAGAAACACAGATCCAGGAACAAAGGGTGTTTCTGTAGTTCGCAGCAGTTTGCAGCTTTGGGGTCCTACCAGCTTTGTTGCTCTTCCTGGATCCCCAGGCAGCTTTGATGGCTTATAGTGCTTTGGGCAATCTGTGAAGGTGTAGATGGCTGTAGCCATTTCTTTGAGGCACATTTTCCTCCACGTTTTGTCTTGGCTATGCTATTGTACAATGCACTGAAGTCAAGCTCAGGGGCCTCCAGCAAGTGCCGAGTGCACCCTGCCAAGCGGTGTTAGCTACATCAAGACTATATAGCACGGACGTGCTGTTTCCTTCCAAATGCAGTTCAAGTCCTGGTTGTCCATCTGGAAGGTCCAAATAATGCAGAAAGCAGCTGCCCATCTCTTCAAACTACCTGCCCTGT
>NW_005841958.1:2829258-2836306 GCF_000455745.1 Alligator sinensis | reverse complement strand
ACCCTGCAGTGCAAATGCCCCTCACTCTGCTTTCAGGGTTAGAAGACAAATTACTATGTAGCACCTAAGTATCAGGCTCAGGTGTATGGGAAAACAATTTTATAAACAATGTTTTCAAACTCAAATTTTTAAATACCAGCATCCACAGCAGGTCCCTACATGGGCTGCAGATTTTTCTAAGCACTTTTGGGAAAAAAGATGTGGATAGTAGATTAGTTTTACCAAACCTTTATAGGAGCCTAATAACAGCTTACCTGACCTGGGATCAGGACCTCTCTTCTGCCTCAGCTTCCTCCTTATTCGATGCCCCAGTTGATTTGGGAGTTGTTGACAGCTTGGTGCATTGACTGGAAGACTAGAGCTAGAAGCTTCTTCTTCCAGGTCAAAATAAGAGTCTGAACAAGAAAAATGACCTTTCTAGAAGTTCCCAGGCTCAGTAGTTACTTTTTTCTCACTGCAGCTGTTTGCTCTCTGCTCTCTTTCTAGGTGATCAGAGCAGAGCTAACATCTTTCTGCTACTGTGTTTCCTGGGATCCCAAAGTGGGAAGCCATATACCTTAATGTTTCTCAACCTTTTTAGGCTTGAGGCAACACGAGAAAACATCAGCTCTTAGTTTTTACTCCTTTTTTAACTATGGAAAAATAGCATGGCAGTTTTTTCTATTGCAGAGAACTCAAAAAACAAACCAACCCACAACAGGTCAGACTTTTTTAACACTATGGATTCTTATTTGAAATGGTTGGGTTTATCTTATGAATCATATTTGCACACCTAACAGTGCTAACATCTGCAGTGCTGGTGAAAGGATCTCAATGCACCCTAGTTGAGAATCACTGTCTTAAATCTACCGACCCTGTTTGATTGTTTCTCAGAGCTAATTCCAGTAATGCTTTCTTCTCTTACTCTTTCTGTCCTAGCTTCTTCCACTCGCTGCCCCCATCAGTGTTTGCCAGCAGGGCATCTCCTGCAGAAGTCCTTACCTAAACCCTAAAGAACCTGACAGCATAAAGCTACTTCTAGTAGTACTTCTCTCCTCTGAGAGCAGGCTTCCTCTTACACTTTCCATTAGCTTTGAATCTCAGTCACCTGCTGTCTGTCCTGTGATCTAGAAGGAGGGGAAGACCACTGGGGACAGGTCTTGAACCCAATAGTCAGAGCTTCCCTCTAGCAAGGAACAACTCAAAGTTGTCCAGCAAACAACTATGTAAAAAAAAAAAATGTATCTTTGATCCAAAATAACAGGTCTTATAGATTAGGCACAAGGGAAGCTGGTGTTGCAGGGTCAGAATGAAAATGACCCTGGATACGTGCTTAATTTTGTTTTCAAATTGAGTTCTAACCATTTTAGCTTTCTACATTTAAAAAAAAAAGAAATAGTGCTCTTTTTTTTTTAACCATTTAATTCCCTATATGTACACTTAGCTTTAATTCCTACGTAGCGAAGGGCCACACTGGCATTACAATCGCACCTCTAAGAAGCGTTGTTACACAGCCGCTAGAGCTACCCTTGGAGCGAGATTGTGACTTGTGAAGTCGCAGTCCTTCTGCTCCAGGAAGGACATCAACAGAAAGCAGGCTCTGCCTCCTCCTGGTTCTTTTTGCCAGATTTTACCTGTAGGAGACAGAAGCTCCTTAAAAACCACAATCCCCTTATGTGTTGGAAGTAGTAGTAAATTGCATTGGTGCAAAGACCATCTCTTAATTACAATGAGCTTCATCTGGCCAAAAGATGCTGTATACATGGGAGGAGTATACTCTTGTTCTTTGTCTCTTTCATAAATCCTCCCCTCCAGATCCTTATAACTGATACTGAAAAACTCTTTTCAAAGGCACCACGATGCTCTTGCATTTGATGGGTAATCTCGAACCTCATTAGACTTCATGAAAGGGCTGAAACACGCCGGATATTTGATACCTTGGGCCAGGCACCTGAACTCTGTTAGATGCGCTTAAATCAAAATTGTTGTGTCTAAATTTATTAGTTTTTCTAACACTTCATTGAACTCATGGCTGATAAGCTGTCTTTCATATTTTTCAGGCATCGCTTTTATTCCAGCTAGCATCTCTTATCTTATTGGAACTAATATTTTTGGGATACTCGCACACAAAATGGGAAGGTATGCTTAATTAAAAAAATCCTTTGACATATTCTTGTAATATTTCTAGTGTTTCCTAAGGCCGTTACTTAATAATAGAAGCCATTAGATTTTACTAGAAAATTATGCCAAACAGTTCATTAAATAAAATAATGTTGCTTTTTCTTTGGTTATGAACCTCTGCACTTCAGAAATAACACTGAAAAATGCAAGACTGCTTCTGTTGTCTGCATTTAACTGATGTCTAAGAAAATGTTTCTTCTTTAATAGATGGCTTTGTGCTCTGCTTGGGATGATAATCGTGGGAATAAGCATTTTATGTGTGAGTAAAATTTGTCCTAGCAACAAAACTAACTGCCAGCTCAACTCAAACTTTTCTGTATTTTGTCCGGTAGATTTTTATTGCAGTTGCTGCCTTGTGATACCTTCTAAAATATTATTTTAATATGTCCTAGTGTCCAATCCTCAGTGCCTTCTGCTTCCATTATCCTTAATAGTACTTATCTTTTGGCAGGAGATTATAGTCTTGAGGAATCAGGAGCGTAATTTTGTAGTGTTCTCATCCAGTCAATTATAGCTTACTATATTAAGATGTAATTAAATGCAATAATTACATTAACGCTGTTATGGCGCAATTCTGTGAAACAATACAAAAGAGTTACTCATGTTTTAATTTGCCTTTCTGTGCAAGCAGTTCTATAGTTCCAGACAACACACTTAATTGCTTTGAAGAGTTATTTGAGAGAAAGACAATAATGCAATTAGCAATATATGATAGGATATATTACATTTCTGAAATTTAATTTTCAGGTACCATTTGCCAAAAACATATATGGGCTCATTGCACCAAATTTTGGGGTCGGTTTTGCCATTGGTAAGTAAAATGACACGTAACCTGCTCTTTGCGTTCTGTTGCCGTGCTGAAAGACGAATAACCATCCCTGGACTCTGATCTGAATTTATCTGTAAGCTAGAAATCATTTCAAGGGCTATACTCAAAGTGTTCAGCCAAGACTCTCATTAGCTAGGCTAGTTTAAACCCAGAACAATTCCATCTTTCAAATTATCTGGCCATTTAGATCATATTTTTACAATTCCAGAGATGCATTAATTGAAAAAAAAAAGGCCTCACACACTTTTTACTATTGCCTGGTATTTACCTAGAAACAGGCACATTAGAAACAGATGTACTGCTGACCCAGTATAAATATCCTGGCATAGCTATATATACTCTTTCCGTACATTGCATATAAAATGTTTAAAAAGAACAATGCTTTTTGAATTTTTAGGGTTTTGTTATTTTCATTATAAGACACAGGAGCAGACAGATGCCTAATTTGATATCTGACGGGCTTTCTAAAGTATCTGCAGAAACAAAGAACTTGTAGTAAGCGTGGCTATTATAGTATTCATTACAAACCTTGAATCTCACACAGCCTTTGGATCTGATAAACAGCTCATGCTGTTTTCTCATTCACAATGACGGTGTAGCTCAGGTGTCATCCATGTGAAACACAGTTTAATAAGACTCCAAACTAATATAAGCCTTTGTGTGTGTATAAACATGGACAGAATAGTTTATTTCCTATAGGAACAGCTTTGGAGTGTTTTTTAAGATTAAAATCTTTCAGTTTCATTTAGATTTTTTTAGCTTATATGAAAGCTAAAGAGAGAGAAAAAATGAAAGCAACTTCATTAAATACATTTTCCCTCCTATCATCACCAGGAATGGTGGATTCTTCCATGATGCCAATTATGGGCTACCTTGTAGATCTGCGCCATGTTTCAGTCTATGGCAGCGTGTATGCAATAGCTGATGTTGCCTTTTGCATGGGGTTTGCATTAGGTAAGGACTAAATTTTCTCCTGTTTGCATTACAGTTGTGAAAAGAGAAATGAAAAAGACTTTAGGGCAGTGACAGCTCTGTTAACTGTAAAACTGGTGTGCTTCTGCAGCCTGGGATTGGTGTGCGGTGGAAATAACATAGAGCGCCAGTGAGGATTGCACGCTGCCTGCATGCCATGGCTCTGTGTCCTGCACAAGACGCATCCATGCTGCTAAAGATATTTGAAGCAAGACAGGCATTGACTACAAAAGCTGCCTGCAGTGTTGGGCCACTGCTGTACTTGAAGCTAAAGCAATGGCTATTGCAGTCTGCCTGATGAAGGGTTTCATTCTGTCCTCCCTCAGTCTACTGTGGGGGAACCTTGTGTCCAGCCTTTTGGTTCAGGGTTGGTGCAAAAAAGTGCATGAAAGGTCTGAACTAGTGCCCTTTGAAATCAATGGGAGGACCTCTATGAACTTCAGTGGGTGTGAAATTGGGACCCAGAAAAGGTTTGTGCTGAAACTTGGATTTTAAATTCATATTTACATTGCTCACCAGGCTTGTTTCTCTAATGCCTGTCAGAAATATTTTGTACTTGCAGCATTTGTAAATAAGCTTTTTTTTCTAAAAGGTCCGTCTGCTGGCGGTGCCATTGCCAAGGCCATCGGTTTCCCATGGCTCATGACAATTATAGGGATTGTGGATATTCTCTTTGCTCCTCTGTGTTTCTTCCTTCGAAGTCCTCCTGCCAAGGAAGAAAAAATGGTGAGCAGATTTTCTTTAAAATCAAAATAAACAGTATTGTCTTTCTACTTCCTTAGCACTCATTTCTCAGCAACAGGACCTAAAGGTTTTCTGATATCTCTACCCTTTCTCACACGGAGTATAAACTATGTGCTCTGTGCATAATTTGGCATTCTTTTGCCCCTTCCTCCTACCCTTTGCAGTATTTTTAACCAGACCCAATTCTTCTTTAATCCTGCAAGACGCTCAGCAACGTATGTTTTCTTGGGTTTGGAGCAATAAAGGCCCAATGAACAGTCCTAAAAAACAGTTTAATAGCTAGATTCAGTATAAAAAGCTGCACCTCCTCTGGGGTGGAAACTTAAGTTTCCATAACAGGTGTGCATGGGTTTTTGCCGTATGTTGATTTATTGGATGTCTTGCCTTCCCTACTAGCCCCAGAAAAATGTTTCATGGGCTCAGCAGGTGTTGGCTTTTTCTGTGTCCTTTATGATGAGTTTCCTCCAAGGGGCTTTACAATATATTTTACTCCCTCCCCTCCTCCTCAGTTTATCTACCTGTATGTGTTAATCTTCCTGCAGACTCAGGCTTCTTGCTGAGTTTTACCTCTCATACTGCTGCACACAAGTTTTCAGAGCCAGGCTTTGCTCTGAATACCTCTTCCATCTGTTTGGCAAGCAGTTTGGGAGTTGCCAGTCTGTCGGTGCTACAGGGGACATGATAAAACATTAGTAGGTCACACGTAGCCATCACAGGTTTCTTGCTTCAGCACTGGGGTGATCTGCAAAACCCGTGGAATCCACGCAGCATTTCTCCCCGTGCTGTACAACAGCAGGTCTAGCTCAGCCCCTCTCCCTAGGTGCCTCGGAGATCCTGCCAAAACTGAAAAAAAATGCTGTTCTGGCCCCAACTACCCTTTCAAAGTAAGAGACTTGCAGTCACTGAATGGCGAAAAACAATTGTCCACAAATCCTTGCATTAGAAATGCAGTGGCATATCTCTGAAAGGTATGAGCAGAACACAACTGATAGGAGCCTTCCTGTTTGGGGGAGGCACAAACAGCATGGAACAAAATACTCGCTGAAATCCCATCAAGCCTGGTTGCACTGGACCTGCTGTGCTGTAGAGTCTAAAGGCAATTTCCAAGAGAAGTCTTTTGACTGCTCAGTCTGATTTTTCCGGACTGCACTGGTCATTTTACACAGTGGTTAGAATTGGGCGGCAGAAAAGAGAGCTGCTGCTATTTGCCAGGCGCATGGACTTTGGCAAATGAACTCTATAACTTTGCTTCAGTCTTTGCTAGTTGCAGCTACTTGCATTTTGAAACACGTATTGGAAGACAGGAACGGGCTTGGCGAGTACCAGTATGAGGGACGAGTACCTACCAGACTGCTCAAGAGATGATTCAGGTTTATGAGTCTCTTCAAGAATAGATCCTAGCTGCAGCCAGGGAAAATAATAAGGGTTAGCAAATGGTGGCCTAAGCGCAAGCCAGAAGTTCTGGAAGACTGCTGTTTCGAGGAGTGTATCTGATGAATGCAATGCCAGAATCGTGAACAGCCAAAGTGGATTCCCACTTCCTGGAGGGAATCCTCCATTTTCAGTTATTCCTGCAGCTAAGTGCCCTTGCGGGGCGAGGGGGAGGAGGGAGCGCTTGCCATGTGAACAGTCTTGGGCTTGTGAATTTTTGAGCCTTTTAGCTTTTATAAAAAAACTTGTGCTGGTTTTACCTGATCAGACAAGTCTTCATACAAGGATAGGCAGTACATTTTTTTGATAGCTCTTCTGAACTGCTTAATTTAGCCACTCCGAGGGGAAAATGAAAACATCTCTTTCCCATCTACTCTGGTCTTTTTTCTCCTCCTTCCTTTCTCTTCCACTGACCTAATGGCAAAGGAGCGTGGAACAAAGATTACAATGGGTAAAATTCCAAGGCTGTGGCTAGGAGAATCACCTGTTTCCATTGATTTTTTTGCAGATTATCTCCAACATTTCCCACTGCTTTGAAACATAAGGCAGTAGTACAGGAGGGGAAAACAAAGAGAACCACACTAGGCAAGGAGAAAACACCACTTATGAACGAATGCCAGTTTTCACCTGCCTGTGGTGCAGATGAATTAGAAAGAATTTGTCCCATTGTGAAGACAACAAGCTTAGTTTCAGCTGCCTTTTACAGATAAAAGGCCAGAGCAACATTGCAGTCATTTCTCAAACAAGTATTTAAACTTACACAAAAATACTGGATTTTTTTAACCCTGAAACAGCATGTGTATTTTACAAGTTTATGAAATTAAATCCTGACCCCGCTGCCTTCTCTAGGGAAAGGGCCTCACTTCATATGTTTATCCAGCAGTACCTTGATTGAGGCCTATCAGTACTATT
>NW_005841958.1:2739948-2829248 GCF_000455745.1 Alligator sinensis | reverse complement strand
AGCAACTTGTCACTGAACTAGCATTGTTCAGCTTTCAGTTTGGAGGGAGAGTTCCTACTGTCCTCTATTAATATTACATGATTAATTGAAAGCTAAACCCCATCAGGCATTCCATAGACTAGGATGTATATAGTTCATAGACTGTGCTCCGAGTCTTGCGGAAAAACTTTGCTGAGACATTAAGAAAGACAGAAGGCTAAAAAGTCAATGTTATGCTCTTGGCAGGTCCTTTGCTGCAGTAAACGAATTTTATAGGGCAATTAGAATTTGGTGGCCAGCGATTTCAATGCAATCAGATTAAGATCACATCACGGATCTTGGAGTCATAGCTGACTCCAAAATGAACATGAGCTGGTAGTGTAACAAAGCCAATCGCACCTTGTCATGCATTAGCAGATGCATGACCAACACACCGAGGGAGGCATTGGTCAGGCCGCAGTTGGAGTACTGTGTCCAGTTCTGGGCACCACATTTCAAGAGGGATGTGGAGAATCTGGACAGGGTTCAGAGGAGGGCCACTCATGTGATTAGTGGCCTCCGTGAAAGACCCTACGAGGGGAGGCTGAGGGATCTGGATCTCTTCAGCCTTCACAAGAGCCGTCTGAGGGGAGACTGAATAGCTGCCTATAAGTTTATCAAGGGAGGACAACAGAGAATTGGAGATGCGCTATTTACCAGGGCATCCCTAGGAGTAACTAGGAATAACGGGTACAAACTAGTAGAGAGTAGTTTCAGGTTAGACATTAGGAAGACATTTTTCACAGTAAGGGTGGCCAGAATCTGGAACGGGCTGCCAAGAGAGGTGGTACTGTCACCTAACTTGGAGATCTTCAAGAGGAGGCTAGATAGGCACCTGGCTAGGGTCAGCTGACCTCAGCCCTCTTTCCTGCCTGGGGCAGGGGGTTGGATGCACTGATCCTTCGTGGTCCCTTCTGACTCTACAGTCTATGAATCTATATAGGGTGCAGTTCACACTTGGACCATTTTCTGTCTTGGATTAGGCACACAAGTCATGTGGAGCTCAAAGGATTTTACTGGCATGTTCCTGGGCTTAATCTGGACTTTCAGTTTCAGTAGGAGCAGAGTCTGTCTTGCTGTAAAACACTATAAAAGCTGTTACTTGCTTAATGTGGAGCCTGAAACCAGGGAAAAAAATTAAATGTACGTTCGAAGCAACTAATAAAATGTTGAATAGCAATAGCGCAGACTAGTCCTATGGCTTTGCAAAGGCAGCAAAAGTGGTAAGGAAATCAAGCAACAGACAGAGCCTTTGCTCAAGGCAGCAGTTTTCTGCTTTCTTGCAATTCACATAACTAACAGTGATCTGAACTAGAACCAATTCATTATCCGTAATGCATAAGAAAGATAATACAAGCACCCCAACTTAGCTACGTGGTGAAAACCAGCTTCAACTGAAGTCACTATGGGGGGTGGGGGGTAAAGATTCTTTTTACATGGCCAGCGTAGATAGGTCTGTCCTATTTTTACTGAAATTAGGGATGCTTTCCTGAAAGAAATGGAAGCATCTAAATCTGTGACTGCAGTTGTGTAGTTATCTGCAAACCCCTCCCCACCCCAGCATACAGCACAACCGCTTATATCTATGCTCTGTTTTCTTTTAGGCAATACTCATGGATCACAATTGTCCCATTAAAACAAAAATGTATACTCAGAACAACATCCAGTCCTATCCCATAGGCGGCGACGATGAAGAGTCTGAAAGTGATGAATGATACCAAGAGCCATACCCAGTATTTTGGTGTTCAAAAAGCAGTGTTTCATGTGAAACATTTCATCCAGAAATATGTTTTAGTTTTACTGTACTTTTAATGGTGAAATAGTCAAGAAACCAAAGGTATATTATTAATTTCTGATGGCTATAAAGCAGACTGCTAACTGCCTTATGAAGAGGGAAAATACAAAGCTTTTATAGGGGTTTGTATAAACAGTGTTAAACTTCATGTATTTAATTTTATTAAATATTATACAGTATATTTTTGATTAAATGTGTAGTATAAATCTATATATAGTTTTTTTAAAGTTCACTTGTGGACACTTTCACACAAAACTCCATATTATGCTTAGAGTCATTGGTGGGGCAAAGTCAAGTCAGTAAAACTCAATTTATTCCGCAGATTGAAAAAAAAAAAAAAAAAAAAAAGTTTGAGGATGACACAGCTATCCCTTCTTGATCCTTTTTTAGGGTTAGTGCGCTCCTTCAGGCACACGCAGACTAGGATGATGAGACAATGTTGTGTAGGTTGGGGTCATGCAGGGCCAGCTTTTTATTTCTTTTTGACAGAACGCCTCTGCTGACTCCAGAGGTGAGCTCTGCTTACAAAACTGGTGGCACAGTGAGAGCACTGGGTAGGGAGGGAAGAAATACCCCACTTTTTTCCAAACACTTGTGTTCATACAGGTCAGTACATTTCTTTTACTACTTTGATTTTTAATACAGCTTGAACCCACGAGCCAGTTACATGAATATACATATTTAATTTTAGGAGTAGAAGAAGAAGAATGGAGCTAGTGTATATTAAAGAAGGTTGGTGTATAAGATTTACCCTTTTTATATTCAGATTTTTTATTTTGTCATATATCTGAAACTTTATTTTAGATACTTACACATTCATTTAAGGTGTTTAATAAATAGTTGATATTGCAGAATCACAGTATTCATTCACAATGAGTCCTACAAGTAAGATGATAAACATCCACAGTTGCTTTGAGCAGATTCGATTTTCAGGCTGATAGTTGGCTAGATACCTAGACATGTTTATGTTTCGTCTGTTTGAAAATTAAGTCAAAATATAAATTACACTTAATAATGGAAAAGGAACAGACAACTTGTTGCCAATACCTCAAATTATCATTTGATGAAGCTAAGTCTAATGAAAGAAAAGTACTGCAGTAAACAATCAATCTATACATCTGCACTGAGGAAAAGAAACTTCGGAAGTAAACGCTCAACAAAAAACAACATGCACTTTTATCCAGTGTTGTGTGCATTTTGGTTTTATTTGTAACTGAATCTTAATGTGCCTTCATGTAACAGCAGATGTTTTACGGAGTATAGCATAGATATTCTGTGTTTACATATAGTTTTGTAAAGTGTATATAGTATGCTCAGAAAGTATTGAAATGCTGTGGATCAAACTTCAAGTATCTCTTTGTTGATAGTTATGCATTCAGATGCCAGAAAAATAAATAAAATACAACCTAAAATACATCATGATTTATTGTAATAAAATGTGATAAAAGGTTACCCTCTTTTGTACCATATGGAAAGAAGGTATGATGGACTTCACCTATCCACAGGAAAGCAACACTTAATTCATGTAGTGGATCTGTGCTTTCCACTAGTGGGATTAAACACTTTACCTCAAGGAGACAGGCTGTCTGTACATAACCTGCTAATATAAAACAAGATATCCCAAATTATCTGTTGCTGAGTGATTACTGATCCAAACTTTTGTCAACTATTTAAATAAATAATGCAGACAGATGTAGTGCGACACATAGACTATTCTCTTCTGAATGGACGTGTGTAAATAAATGGGAATTGAGAAAATATCAGTGGAAGGAGGGGAAAACAGACCCCTGAAATGGTATGAAGGACTTCAGCAGTAGATATATAGTGCTTTTGAAGACTGACTTCATATTAGTAATATCTTTTTCTTCTAATCTCATTTTAATGGATGCATCTAAAGAATCTTTTTCATCCCTTGGAAGCTTATGTGCTACAACATGATCATTTAAATTTCAATTAACAGACAATATTGACAATTGAGTGAAGTGTTATTTGCTTACTCAATAACTGCATTAACCAATTTACTGCTTAAAAGTTCATAAGGTTTAGATAACATTTACCTCTGTAAAATGAAACACAGTAACTTGCAGCAAAGAAGAAAAGGCGGAAGGTCTTGCTCACTGATTGTTTTTACATTTTTCTTGGGGAAGAAAAAAAAAATATATATAAATTAAGTTGGCACTGCTACAAAAAAAAAATATCAAAGTAACTGGGCTGTGTGGGACTCCTATGGAGAGACACGGGACCCATCTACATGAAATGCTGACTGCGCAGTGGTGTGTCACAGCACTAACAGTGCTAATACATTACTATACATTATTATTCAGCTACTGTGAAGTCGCATCACTTAAAAGGCGTTTGCCAGCACTACTGTGCAGTAACCCCAGTTACTGCACATTTATTTAGTACTTGATTATACAAGTACTGAATAAATGCACAGTAACCACTGCGCAATAGCTTCTCGTGTAGACGCGCACACAGGGGTCAGACTCCTCCTTTAAAAGCCAAGGGCAAGACACAGAAACACGCGGGTCCTTACTGTGACTGACCTCAGGTACTACTTCATCACGGAGTTTTTGGACGGTGCACCCAAATAGCACAGAGCCAACTGGCTGTGCTATATCACCCTGCCCATCCACGGGGATGTGTGCTGAAAACTGGCACAGGCAGAACCATCTGTACCACTGCCTCTCTCTCCTTCCAATGTGCAATAAAACACCGGCTGTAGTGGTGTGTTTTTGCAGTTGTGCTACATCGGGCATATTTGTGTATTTCTCCCTAAAAGTATAGTGCTTTAAGTTATCATACCTTAGATGATAAACTATTGTAATGCAAATATATTAAATATAACATAGTGCAAAGAAGTTGGTAATGTAGCAAAACTATTTTATTAAAGCTTGTTCTTATGATAAAGTCATAGCCAACAAAATCATATCAGGCAGCATTTCCATAAATGTGTGTAGCTACCACCTATCTAGATAGCACTAAGTCAAGATTCTGTTTTCTATGGTATTCTTTATTTTCAGCTATTTACAGTCAAGCATGGAAGCAAAGAGTACATCAGGAATGTAGTATTACAACTTTTCCCTCAAGAGCCAGCGCTTGCTGTAGTTAATGCCAGATAAGAGTTTTATGTTCTCCTTCTCATCACTAAAATACAACTATTTCACCCCCACCCCATTCAACATATTTAAAAATATTGCACTACATTTAATTTATATCTTACAATCATCATTAGCAATGCTATATGAAGAAAATTCTATCCAGCTTCTCATATCCATTATATTATACATTTATGTAATTTAAAATCCTGAATGTGTTGTTGTGAAATCAAAATTTGCATTTTTTTCCCCTGCAGCTCCTTCACATCTGGCAGTATATAAATGAAGTACTTGGATACACTTGAAAACTCCTATACTAATCAATAATGAGCAAACACTGATGGAGATTTAATCCAGATCACCACCAATGAATGGTAAGATACCCAGAAAATAACAATGAAAAAGACATACTATGCATTTCAAATCAAGTATGGGTTAAATGACTTTTAATCAGTAAAGGGGGATTTTTTTTAAAAATTATTATTTGCTGAAGCAGAATTTCAAGAAGTGTTATACATGCGTATTTATAGGATGGATAATGTTTTCACGTGTCGGCTGAATAATTATCAACTGCTGAAAATACTTCACAAAAATGTGCAACTAGTTGCAAGACTGAAAGTAACAGCTTTACTTAAAGGTAGAAGAAGTATTTTTTACTGCTGGATCTACTGTTTATTATTTTTGCCTCCCTATTCTGTAGTGGACAAATTTAACAGTGTAGTATGTTAGTGGCAGCCCACCAAAATTTTTTTAAATTAGTGGTCTAACTGAATAGTTTCGCCTCTGATTGCACAATCAGTGATATCATAGTACAGTACTTAAACATAAAAAATTACGGTATTTCTGTATTAAGATGAAACTTGAAGAAATTCATAATAAATAGGAATAATGTATTTAGTTAGACAATGCTTAGATCCAAAATTTACATATAGCACATGATCAGACTGGTTGCTAAAATTCCTCCTCATCTCATCTGAACATATTTGTTTGAATCCAGTGGGAGAGATGTATGCAGTTTAAGATTTTTTTTTTTTTAAAAGCTGGGCTTTTCGCTCTTAGCATTTCTTCTGGTTGAGTGGCTGAATGCAGTTCTTCAACATCTGATGATCCCAGAAGTGTTGACATACACAGCATTTATTGATTCTGTTCAACTCCCATATTTATTCTGCACTAATGATGTGTGGCAAAATATTAAACGCTCTTGAAATAGTAATGTTGCTGCATGCCTTTCATAGAGAGTGATAAGGATAACACCCCCCGCCCAGCTTCTGAGAACTTCAGTTTTCCTTTTGCAGGTTAAATATTACATTTCACAGCAGGATTTATGTATTATAAGGCTGCTGCCAGCTATTTATCGCAATTAAAACAAACAAACTTGCTACGTTTTCTGGCATATTCCCCATAAAATTACTACGCAGCATCAGTCCATATTGAATACATGAAACAATGTTTAATATCCCAAAGGTCTAAAGAGGGATGCTTTTTAGCATAACAAGACCATATTTCAGACTAATCGTGACTTTTTCAAGTTAGGGTGTTTAACAAAGTATGGAAAGCGAGTAACGTGATATGTAATGGTACTTTTAACTAAATATTAATAATAGACAAAAAGCCACCGTGTTTGGCAAAAAAATACACAACTATTTAGAAGACACATTAATGCACCATGATCAAAATTTCAAAACCCGGTCCCTTAATGACTGCTGTGTTGTCACCAGGTTAGGCATGCAGCAAGCTTGTAACTTTTTCATCACATGATGGAAATGAAACGTTTTGAAATCCTGGCGGTTTCCTGTTCAAAACACTAGTTCAAAGAAAAACAAACAAACAAACTGAAGGGTCAATAATGCTCTAAAGACACCACACATACATTAACGTGAAATGGTAAGGTTACATAATTAGAAAAAGTTAAAAATAAATTATTAAAAATAAACTCCCAGTATAAACCCAAAAATGTACTTCTAACACAATTTGAACCAGCCAGTTTAACAATATGGTGGTACCGTAGCTGGAAAAGAACCTCTACTAACCATACTCTTGCACAGGCAAGTAACGGTGGAGAAGCTGGCTGTATACCTTGTACCAGTGTTTAATTAAGCTCTGATGTGTTTTTTGATTAAGTGCAAAATATTCTTTTCAGTCCATCCTTCTGAAGGCTAAACATCAGTCTGCTGATTGAGGTGGGTCATGTGGTTCTTCTGATATGCTGCTGTTTAATGTTGGAGCCTCTGTCAGATTGACATCTTCGTGATCCATTTCTTCTGCAGTGCTGGCTTCCTCTGCGTTTTTAGTCATTTTTTTGGACTGCTGGTCTAAAGATATATTTTCTAAAGATTCTATATCCTCAATACCTGCTCGGTAGTGGATCATGAGCAGTGTAAGCGCCTGCAGTCTTTCAGCTGATTTAATCAATGCAGCAGAAATTAATGCTTTTTTCCTTGCATCGGTTGTTTCTTTTTCTTCTTTAAGCAGTGAATTGTTATTTTCTAGTTCTTGATCTATTTCATTCTGTAGCTTATCAAACATGAACTCCAGTTTCTGGAATCTTTCCTCCGTAGGCAAACTTCTATAGAGGTCACGGCCAATTTCTTTAACGGCAATAAAGACACTGTCATCTAGTCCTCCCTCCTTTCTTGCTAATTTAGTTGCACGTTTTGAAGGACTATTTGAACCACTGATTTCAGTGTCACTGCTTTCATTATCCGAAGTGTTTGGTGTGTGCTTTGGAGAAGGTTCTACGGCATCTGTTCCTGGTTCAGCGAGGCGAGTTTTAGGGACTTGACGAAGATTTAAAAACCGAGTGCTTGTGTTGATAATATGTCTTGTTAAACCTGTTGTTTTGTTAACAGACTTGGTTTCTGAATCAATGCGAGAGGATGCAGGAGCCTGATTTTCCTGGATTTCCATTTTAAAGCCTCCCATGGTTCGATCGAGTTTCCTTTCAGCTGCTACACAAAATGGAGTTTCAGTCAGACATTTTT
This sequence comes from Alligator sinensis, assembly GCF_000455745.1. Lineage (NCBI taxonomy): Eukaryota > Metazoa > Chordata > Crocodylia > Alligatoridae > Alligator > Alligator sinensis. Next base: position 2,821,356 of record NW_005841958.1, on the reverse strand, counting down.
CTTGACATTTTTTATGGCAAACATAAGCACAGAGCATGCATTGAGAAGCGGCTTTAGTCCAAACTTTCTTTTTGCAGTAATCACACCACGTTGGATTCTGAAACTGAGTATCTTGAAAGTTATGCTTGTTTTCGGTAAACACCATTTGTCCCAGATACATATGCTCTTTTGGAAGCGCATGAATTTCTTCTTCCGAGTTAGACTCCCGTTCTTGTTCCAGCAGAAAGCTTGAATCTTCAGCTTCACCGTCTTTTAAATATTTGAAGTGCAAGGTTACATCTCCATAGCAAAACTTTTCATTGAATCCCTTATGCACTGTCAAATTGCGCAAAGCAGTTCTAGTGACGGCAGCTTTAGGTGCAGGGGCGTCTAATCTAAACGTTCTGATGTATTCCATGGATGATGTAGCTATACAATCTAAAGCAATTTCTTCAAGTTTTATACTTACGTGTCCTAAGCAGATAAGCCCACCCATTTTGAAAGGGTCTCTGCACCAAAGTGCAACATTAAGGTACTTATGGTAGGCTTCCACTTCATATATACAGGAGGATGCTCTTGTCCTTGCCCATCTACCTTGTCGGTTGCGATATGGAATTTCTGGTGATTCCCATATTTGATCGCCTCCACTATCCTTAGAGCCACGTGCATTTTCTAAAATTGGATCTTTTAATATTTCTTGTTTTGGTACAGCTGTTACTTTTGATAGCGCTGGGTCTTCTACCTGATCACTATTTTTTGTTATCTTCTCTGAACACTTATCTCCATTATTTGCAGGTGGAGGAGGCCTTTCTGGTTTTTCAGAAGATATGTCACCAGTTTCTATTTGAGTTTCACTAGAAGACAAAGTAAGTTTAATCTGTGGTCTCGGTGGGACAGGAGGTTTAGCACCGGATCCCTGTGGCGGTCTGACTGATTGCTGTGTTGGGTCTTGGCTCTCAGAACTTTTGGGTGCTAATGGTTTGGCTCCATCTTTTGGTTGAGTTTTTAAATTTGTTTGATAATTTCCTAAGTGTAACTTGCGATTTAGAATTGGAGATATAGTTCCAAGTGGTTTAGCAGCAAATGTTACTACTGATCGTTTAGGACTCTGAGTTGTTAGAATCTCTTCATTCAGCTCAGGTGATTTTATCTCACAAGCTAGGTCTTCAAATTCAGAATCCAAGTCTTTGCTGTCAGCATCTGTTGAAACACTAACTTGGTCCTCTTCTTGGTGTGTCGAAAAAGTAGATTCCTCTAACTGTGCAAAACCATCTTGCAGCGCTGCACCATGCTGATTATAACCCACAGGCCTCTCATAAAAAACTAAAACTCTATCGCCAGCCTGCTTGATAAGCTTTAACACTTGAACAGTTGAAGTGATTTTAACACCTAGGTAAAAAGTAAAAACAAAAATTAGCAAACTCAAAAAGAAAAAAAAAATCCCTTATATAAATGACCAAAAAGCAGTACGTGAATAATTCAATTCTGCAATATTTAGTAACTGTATCACTGAAAGCAGCTATAAGGTGTTCTAGATCAGGGGTTGGCAATGTCTTCTGTCAGGGCGTTTGCATGACCCACCTCTAGTTGCAAGTCAGCAGAAAGATTTTTAAGACCAGAAGTTCTTGTCATTAGTTCCTAACTGTACAGCCTTGCATGCTGGACAACTTCATAGTAATCTTATGTAGTGATTAGATTATGGATTGTATAGGATAGTTTGGATAGGGATGATCCTGCCTCAGGCAGAGGGCTGGACTAGATGACCCCTGGAGGTCCCTTCCAGCCCTACTTTTCTATGATTTCATCCCACTTCCGTTACTTCAGACCTCAAAGTCATTCTTGCCCGGGTGTCTCTATCACAGTGCTTCTACATTTATGAGTCAAGGTCATTAATGAAAATATTAAGCTAAGTTCTAAAACCAGTCCTTGAGAAACTCCACTATTAACCTCTCTCCTACTTGAAATTTCCCCTTTCAGTACTACCTGTTGCCATTTCCCCTTTAGTTAGTTCCTTACCCACCTTACAGTACTGCACACCACTGTTTTCTCCATCTTAACTAGTTAACTCTTATTTTGCACTATATCAGATGTTTACTGACATCTAGCTATATGAGATTTCCTTTCTGGAAAAAAACAGTTGTTTTACGAAAGGAAAAAAAAAAAAAAAAAATCAGGTTATTCTGTTGCAATCTACCTTTGGCAAACCTGTGTTGCATTTTATCCTATTTACCCCCATGCTTCTATGTTATCCATTCCGTCAAAATTTGTACCACAATATTATGCCAGGTTTTAGAAAAATAAGTCTGTAATTGCCTGGCTTACTTTTTAAGATGTAGGTAACTACTTTTGCTATTCTCTAACCATATGGCTTATTTTCAACAGACTATGATTTCATATGCCATTTCATAATCCTGGGATGAGACTGCCTCGTTTCCACTCTCATTTTGAGTGCATCGGTCTCTTAGTTTTGCTTCCATGTCAATTATGGTATTTGCATTTCCATACTGTCATTCCAGTTAGCTGCCCTGCTACTGCCTCAACATGCTGCATCATCATTCTTACTGAAAGCTGTGGCCAAGCATTTATTTGTTGTTTGGGCTGTAGCTAGGTCATCCCTAATCCTTACAAAATAACAACCCCAATTCTTCTTTCAATGTTCTCTGTATTTGTACTTCTTATCAAGCCTTTTCTTTCTAGTTTAATATCCGTTGTAAGATCTAACTCACCTTGACTTTTGCTACTTCTTTATCCCTATACTTTTTGATCCTTGCATTGATATATAAACACTTCCGGCTCCTTACTGAACATATTTTGCTGACTAGCTGGGTTAAACACTAACTTTCACTGACAGTACTTCATACCCGTCCACTGTTTTCATCCATATTAATACTTTCTCTTTGTTGCCCATTTTCCTACCCACTGATATTCTTTTATCCATTGCTGTATCGTGGAACTCCAGCTTAAGTTTTAAAAAACAGATTTCCAGGATCGACATATGAACGTGCTTTACAAACAGAGTACTCTGGACAAAAAACCCATAAATCTATCTAGACAGAGGTGTCAAGGTGTACCCACAGAGAAGCTGAATTAATTTTTAATTATGGAATATGAGCCAAAGTGCCTCAATCCACATCAGGATTCCTAATGAGTCTGGGAATTTTACACAAAAATCAAGAGTGAATTATAGTTTCTATGCAGCAACTAAGATTTTATAGACATCACTGGCCTAAATGTTCAGAATTTTCAGAGGCATAATGTTAAACGCTTACACGTTATTTTAATTCCTAAACTGGAAAAGAAAAGGTCTAACAGGTTAGTACTTTAGAGCTAAAACTTAAATGTTTGTCAGGATGGAAAAAGGCACTTGAGAGGGCATAACAGCAGTCTTCAAATACCTGAAAGGCTGCCATGAAAGGGGGGAAAACAGCTTTCCTCTCTTGCTGCAGCATATGACATGGAACAATGGCTTGAAGTTGTAGCAAAGTAGGTTTCGATTGGATATCAGGAAAAACTTCTTCACTGTTAGAAGCGGGAGGCAGTAGGACAGACTGCCTAGAAAAGGTGTGGACTCTCCATCACTGGAGGTGTTCAAGAAGAGGTTGGATAGGTACTGGTCAGGGAATGATTTAGGCGTAGCTATGCCTATGTTCAACCATGGGTATATTTCCCATGCTTCTGGGCTTTGCTGGTTGCCACATGCAGCTGGGAGGGTATTTTTTCCTCTCCTACTGATACATTTTCCTCAGAAACAAGGCTGGGGATTTTGACTGGGGTCCACCAATGCTCCTCCTGAGATTTAAACTCAGAGGTTCCTGGCTAGAGCATCTTGCCCCTTTGCACAAGGTCAGACTGATAGCCATATTTGGGGTAAGGAAATAAATTTTACCCCATGGCCAAATTAATATGGGCCTTGGGGAGTTTCATCTTCCTGTAACAGGAGACATGGCCCCACACCTGGGATTTCTCAAGTGTATTTTAATAACCTTTGCAGCAGCAGCATATTGGCCACCATGTTCCCCCTGCTTTCTCTGTGTCAAATTGGGGTGTTAGGTCTTGTGCTGTGTGTGTCTGGGTTGAATAAATAAGATGGTTTGGATAGGGATGATTCTGCCTCTGGCCAGGGGCTGGATCAGACAACCGTCCAACCTTACTGCTCTTACTCTAAATATTATTTTCCTTGAAAGCTAAGCAGCTTTAAATCATCAGAAGAAAACGAACAGGGACCCCCCCTGCCATTTCTCGACTGTTAGAGTATGACGCTTGAAGTGTTTCTTCAACTTTTTTTTTTTTATATAAAAAACAAAAAAATAGATATTAATATGCAAAAAATGGGTCTTAAATTATATTCCTTAAGGGGACATAAGTACAGAAATGCTAGTGTATCAATAGGGGTCAGATTGATTTTGCTCTCTGTTGTGACAGTCTAGATGAACAGAACTGTATATTGCCATTCAATAAAGACAGATGCCCGTGTTGTTTTAAATAAAAGATTTGATTACTTACCTCCAATAGCTATAAGTCTATCACCCCGTTGGAGATCAGCAGCTGCTGCAGGCGAGTTTGGTGTAACCGTTTCAACAACAACATGTCCTCCAATTTCTTCTTTAGGCTGCACTAAGCGCAGAGTGAGTCCAACACTTTGTAAGTTCCCTTTAATTAGTTCCGCCTGGAAAAAAAAAGTATGGTACAGTTTATTAAATATAGTAACTTCCTGACATTATGGTTTCAGCAGTTAGTGATGATCACATATTAATAAAATAAAATTTATAAAAACAGGCACCATGAAATGAAGCATATAACTGGATTAATGCTCTGACTGTGCGGGCATCCATTGATTTCAAAATCTTTGGACCACACCATCTGACAAACCAGTTATTCAATGGGTAAAAGGAACTCACAACTCATAAGAGCTCACAAACTCTGAAGACTGTACCACGACTGCATTAAAAGGAGGTATAAGATTCCCATAACTTTAAAATATTGATGCAATCCCAGTCCTGAGCTATAGACACACTGAACCAATGCAAGTCTGAAGGAACAGGGTGCCAGTGGGGTCACTTTAACAACACCCTAATATTGAAACTTTGTAGACTTGTCTTCCTTATTGGGAAAAGTTCTGGAAAGGAATATTGAATCAATCTCTTCCGCTTTGGGCATAACACATAATAGTAATTATAAAAGCTGTTACCATCAGCAGCCAAACATGGAACTCGTCTGGAGTTAGATAAGGTAGAACAAATGTATTATGTAGATAAGAAAAATATATTTGGAGTGATTCTGTGTGGCATCTGTTTTACAAGTTTACTAAGGCATTCAATTTAAACTGAAAGCCCATAAGACTCTTAAGCCTACTCCTGGCCTGCAAAGAAAAATAAAGCCATACTTTTCACAGATAATTTTTCTTAAACAATCTTCAAATAGTTGAAATATATAAAGCGTTATCAATTTAAAAGACAAGAATTTATTAACTTGGAGTGCCTTATTGAACTCGCTCTATTTTATTTCTAAAATCATTATTTTCAGGTCCAAACTTGCACATTTTGGGAGTTCACTGCAGCTTCACTGTTTACTCATCCACCGACCCAAAAGTAAATAAAAATCCAAATGTAGTAGGTGACGTTATCTGAAATTCCTACCAGAGTTTAGTGCTTGAGATCTCTATATTGATTCTTGATATAGAATACCTCTGCTAAAAATTAAAAAGTTAATTTTCTAAAGAGCATTACCTTTGGACCATTTAAAAAAAAATGTCGTCATCCCCTTTCATACTATCAGAAACAACTTTGGTGGAAAAGTTGTTTGGATCTGTCATTCAGGTAGGATTTACTAAGAATACGTAAAGGTATTTAATAGTAATATTTCTGGAAGAAAGGATCACATGCTTATAAAGGAGCTATTAGAAAGAAACTAAGCAAAGGATCTTTTAACCAAGTGAGCAATATACATTTCACTTCCTCTAGCTTATATACAGTAGGACCTTAAGTTAAGCAACTCTGTATATTGCAAGAGAAAATTATTATTGCTGAGATTTTCAAAGGTGTTTAAGGAAGTCACATAACTAAAATCACACTGAGGTCTCTTTTGAAAATCCCACCTTACCTTACAATGCAGAGGGGAGATCAGGGGAAAAATATTTCTGAATCTCCATGATTCTGACGACTGCTAAAAGACTACACTGGAGAACAGATACTGCCCAATACCTTAGGAGCTCTAACCAAAATATGAAGGAGCCTGACCTATGCTGTTTAGACAGCAAAAAAAAAAGAAAGGAAACAACAGGCCTCATTTTCATAGCAGACTATTCGTTATCCAACTGAAGCACATGGCACTCTTTAGTAAAAGTGATAGCAAAAATGACTCTGTTGGAAGTGGTAGGAAAAAAAAAATGGAATGATCCCTTCTTAACTGCATTAGGTTTGGCAGGTTTTGTAAATTTAATTGCACTCTATTAATACTCCTTTAGAGCCTTTCTGCCATCTGCTTTGATGGTTTACAGTCCCTTGTGAAATCTAATTTAGAATTATGACTCTGGGCCTGAAAGCCTGGAATCAATTAACAAAATTTGACATTTTGAAAACACAGGACAAAATGGCTGGGTTGTGGGCTGGTCTGTTAGTTCTGTAATAGCGAAGAAGAGGAAACTGCACCCATACTCCTGAGTTTCCCATCTGTTCTGATGACAAAGCAGCTAAGAAAGTTTGGTTTTCATAAGATATTTTTCTGAGAACTGCTCTTCTGACCGGTTCAAAGTGGGATTTGACAAATATTGATTATTTTTAACCCCTCTCCCCCACCTTTTTTTTAAGCTGAAAATTAGTCTCTCTCAAGAATTGGGCTCTACCACACAGGGAGTCTCTATTTTGTTGTGATGGAGCAAAGACCACTAACAGTATACAACTCTCACTTATGAACCACTACAAAAGGTGTGGTGGGGAAAGGAAGAAATGGATATGTCCAGCATAGTAGGTTCCCTTTCAGATTTCAGCCTCTCTCTACCAGCTTAATGATGTATGATAAATATTTGAATGCATAAATACCAATAATTCTAGTTTTAGAGAGCTTGCTGCTATATATCCCATTCTTAAAAGAGGCCTACCTGGGAAAGTACTGAGTCTAGGGTTTGCAAACCAGTCAATGAAGCGGTCAAATATTGTTAATTGCATATTTTTGATCAGTCAAAGATTATAGCAATTTAACTCCCTGCCCTTACTTTTTGTAGTTTTGTTGACAGAAATATTTTATTTTTGAGACATTTCTTCATGGAAAAATTGTGCCTTTTCTGTGTATTATTTGGACCTATTTGTCTTTTTTTTTTTTTTTACAATTTTTTATTGATATTAGACCAGTCAATTGACTGAACTTTATTTGACCAGTCAAACACTCAGCCTTAAGTCAAAACGTTTCAGAAAGCAGGGATCACATGAACCACACACATGCACTTCATGCAGAATATTGCAACTAAGGACTTTACAAGGGAGCAAATCAAGAGAAACTAAGTGATGCAGAGATGTTTTTATTGTTCTTCTTGTGCCTCTTTGAATCCAAGGACTCCTCTGAACTGGTGGTCTTTAAGGCAAAAAACTTTCAACAAAGAAAACATTCCCTGCTCTGAATGCCTAGATGTTCAAAAGGTAGATGCCAGCAGGGAAAACTTGGACTTCTATTCTTGACAAATGTGAATGGTGAAGACTATGGGTAAGCCAAGTATTGCTTTGAGGAATCACTTTTACCAGTGATTTCTGGAATCAGAAATGTTGTCTAGTTCATTATTATTGGGCTTATGAAGATATGCACCTAGATATGCACCTGTTCTTTTTAACAGGATCTGTTATAATGAAGCACACCAAAAGGCCAAACAAGCCAAAGGGTATCGGAATCAATGAACACTGAATGTGGGAGCAGGAAAAAAACAGCCAAGCAGGACAATATAAAGGGGCGGGGGGGAGGGGGGAGGGAACACCTCTTCCTATGCCTGGAGGCAACCCTTGCTGGAGACTTGATGGTGGGGCTGGGAGGGGAGGGAGGTGCCACTGTGCACCAGAGAGGAAGGGTTGTCCAGAACAGGGTGGTGGTGGAATGGGGGTGCAGGAAAGTCTTAGCTACTTTGGGGCCCCAAAAAAGCCACCGACAGCTGCTGCTTCAATGTGATCTGCCTGTTGGGGGCAGGGACTAGGGGGAAGGTAGCTTCAGCCACTCCCTGCAGTGCCAGTCGCATCACCCGCACCCCCCCTTTTTCAAGTCCTAGATGTGCCCATGACCACAGATACACAGATATTGTTGGGTCTGAACATGTGGGCTTTGATAAGGAGGCAATGAGTCTAATCATTGGTAGCAGAGGGCCCACAGTGTAATGAAACCACTCAAAGGAAGTCTCTTTTTAAAAAGAACAGATAGCTCCTTTGAGCACAGCAACCCCAGTTCATCTTATGCTCAGCTATAGAAGTTAAAAAAAAAAAAAAAAAAAGGAGGCCAAACAGATTCAGACCAAGCTGATTTCTTTCTGGAAACTTTTGAGAAATTCTGAGTGGCTCTAAAGCTTTTGATTTCTCCTTTTCAGATGCAGACAATGAATATGAAAAGATAATTACAGTAACTTTCCATTTCTTTGCTGATGCAGGTATGATCTATTCGGGCATTTAAGAATAGTTGGATTTCTAAAATTTAACTTCGTTTTTGGCATCAATGTGCTTGGAGACATTTCTCACTGTGGGACCATTTTATAAACTGGAAAATGCAATAAGCCGTCTGCCTGCATCATGGCTTTTTTCCCCCTTTTTGTTGTAAATTTAATTGTGATCAAATCTGTGGCTGACACCAGGTTTCTTGGGATAGGAAATACGCAAAAGCAGGATCAATGTGCTCAGTGACAGCGATTAGAACAATGGGGTTAAAGGTCATGAGAGATGGTTAACGGGAGACAAAACAAACAGTAAATACACAGAAAGGGATTTAGGGCCAGGTAAACGAACCAAACACATTAAATTAAGTTTATTTTCATTTGATTCTGTTAACTGTTAGTCCCACAGTTGCTTTTGCATGTAATCAATGACTAATTCCTCAAATAAGATAAAGAAATTTCATCATAAAAATTGGAACATATGTGATAAAACATCATCATCCTCCAGACTGGTCACAAAATAAAGTAGGTGGCATAAGGAGCATATGGAGATGGGACTTCAACTGGGGTTGGCAACTTGTGGCTTGCAGACCGCATTTGGCCCACAGAAGTCTGATCTGTTCTGCATTTGATTAATGGCGTGCTGATCCCCAGCTGTCCAATATGTTCAGTGTTTTACTAACAGTGTGAAAATCCCCTCTAGCCACTCTGGCCTTTAGTGCTCCGTGCAAAAGGCTGCTCTCCCTCTCTGCAGCCCATTTACCATCACCACCAAATTAACACTCCAAAGGCACATTTACACATGCTCCAGGGGTAGGGTGGCACTTTAATTAGAGCGGCTCTGAGAGCCACTGTAATTAAAGCACCACTGCATCTTTTGCATCAGTGTCCCCGCACTTAAAAATGGTGGCAGGGGTGCTTGAGCTAAAGCTTGTTCAATGAGCTTTAGTTCAAGCGCCCCCACCACCATTTGTAAGCATAGGGACACTGATACACAAGACACAGGAGGCTGCTGCAGCACAGTAATTGCCATGCTACAGCAGACTCAATCGAGTCTGCTCCAACATGCTGTTATTACAGTGCGTTGGAGCAGCCTCCACGCTTGTGTATAGGCACCCCAAATGGTTGCCTGCCATGGTTTTCAGTCCTTCCCAGTGCCTGGCTGCAGCTGGGGATTGAATGCGATTAAATCAATAGAAGTTTGATCTGGACAAGACAGAGGTGATAGTGGTGGGCAGACCACAATCTGGGGGGATTGGGATGTCTATCATTGATGGGGTTCAGCCTTCCTTTGTCATTCAGGATCAGCCTTGTGGTACTCCTGAATCCTGTGCTACCCTGGATCTTCGAGTGGAAGTGGTAGCTAGAAACACCTTTAACCAATTCTCTCTCACAGAAACGCTACAATGTTTTTCAGATTCGGACGCGGCCACCATCACCCATGCCTTTGTAACCTTAAGGCTAGGCTATCGCCGTACACTTTACATGGTGCTGCCCTGGATGACCATGCAGAAGCTGCAGCTTGTTCACAACATGGTGCCCTGTCTTCTGACATGGATTGGTCACCAGGACCACATGACTTCAGCGCTCTAAAGTCTACACTGGCTTCCAAAAACTTTCCAAATGAAATTCAAGGTGCTGGTTTTGGCCTAAAAGGCCCTAAATAGTCTGGGCCTGATATATGAAAAAGGGATCAGCTGCTTTCTTGATGTCCCCTTGTGACCCTAAGGTGACCCAAGAGCAATCTTCTGCAAGTTCCATCTGTGCACCAAGTTTGCTTGTTGAAAACCTGTGGGAGGTTGCTCTTGGCAGTCCCTCCTCAGCTCCTTCCCCCTCTGGCATGACACAGCCTGAGTCTGAGCCTGGACATCTTCCAGACCACTGCAAGAGCTTCCTATTTGGGCAGGCATTAACCAAGCAAGGGTAGGGTGGAGTTTTTGTTTTATGTCATATTTTAATAACATACTTGCTTTTATAAGCGAGTTATTTTGTCTCATCATCTCTGTGATATCATTTGAGCTGTCTGCCATTTGAACAAAACTGTGCCTGTAAAATTAGAGGTCGCTTCTGGAAGCATGGGTAAAAGTCTCTTCAGTCATACTGTAGGACAGTGGTCACCAACCAGTGGATCTTGGAGGCTCTTGGAGTCTATCCGAGGCTGGGGTGGGGGGGCTGAGTGCCCGCGTGCATGCATGTGCCCCAACCCAGCAAGTCAGTCCGTGGGGGAGGGGGCTAGATTGAGACCCCCCAGGGTAAGTGACATGGCCGCAGAGGCAGGAGCAGGGGTAAGTTGAGTGGGGCCCCAGCTGGATGGGCCTCACCTGCTGGGGAGGTGCGCTCCCAAATCATTTTTTCTCCCTCTGTCTCAATCTGCTCCCCGCTTCCTTCCCCACAGACTTACGTGCTGGGTGGGAGATGGGGGAGGTGCTAGTGGCCACGCACGGTAGATGTTGGGTTGCTTTTAAATGCCAAAGGTGATCTCGTACTTAAAAAGGTTGGAGACCAGTGCTATAGTACCGTAATCAGGATATAAAATGAACAGTATCTTCTAAAAACTCAGCTTAAGAATCAAACATTGGTTATGGACTGTTCTAAATTTTCTTTTGTAGAGATTCAAAATGGAAATGTAAATAAGGCTCATCCATTAGACCTTTCAAGGCAAAGCAAGGTCATCATTTTAACTAAACCTCTGGAACCTTAGGACTATACCGGAATGAAAACCTATGACATACGCAGAGGGAAGAGATCGTTAAAAAGAGTACAAGCTGTATGTTGTTTTCAACAGTCACATGAACACTGCTCGTCAGAAGTTTAATCGCATTTCCCATAACACATGGGCACATGTGTTGGTTAGTTTTTTGAAAGCCTTAATAAAAATTAAATGCAACTGTTATAAGACAAAAACAATATTGATTTCCTCCCAAACACAGATTTTCTGGAAAGTCCTACTTCAGTGTTTTTTGCATGAGCTTTTGATAAGCTTGACATTTCTTTTTGTTGCTGAATTGGCTTTGTATGCTAAAAGCCAGCTTTTATAAATGATGGATATTCAAAGATATTTTTCACTGCATGAAGATAAGAACATTTTTGCAAATAACTCTTACTGACTACTCACCAAGACATACATATTGATTGTTAACTATGTGGCCTTTAGTATAATTAGCAGTAATTATATCTGAAGCTGTTGTCATTACTGAGCCAGATGTGCATGTCACAAATTATTTGAAAATAACTATCACTTTCCTCACTTTATGGTGATTGACAGCATTCACAATAGTTTTTCAAAACATGTGAAATATTATGGTTGAATCTTCAAACTATTGTTTTCCAAAGCTGTGGAAAAATATAGTCATGTGGCTTAACATAGTTTTACAAAAAGCAAAAATGAAATTAAACATAAAAGTCCATAAGTTCTCTCTGAAAGTAGAGCTGACAGAGCAGGAAATAGCATAGATATTTTATACTGATGGTAGCCAATTTTTTTGGCAGGGGTGCCAAAAGTTAAGCAGTGCCCCCTCCTTGAGTGCCACTCTGAACCCTCTCTCCACCCCAGAAGCGCAGCCAATTAAGCTTGCACTATGTGGCACTGAAGTGGAGGCAGAGCCCTGGCCACACGGAGAAAAGCAGGGTAAGTGTTAACATCCGGGTTCAGGTTAACCCTTCGCGGGCTCCGTAGCTGCTGCAGTTTCTGGTGAGCAAGCATCTAAAGTCCTGAATTCAGCAGTGGCTTCAGCGCCTGGGAAGCATTAACCTGGATCTTGGCTGTAACACTCAGCATCTCGTCTCAAGTGTTTGCCTCCCATCGCTGGAGTGCCCTGTTCCCCGTCTCCATTTCAGCACCTCCTTTTATTGAGTGCTCGTGGCTCACCTGCCACACAGCAACTGCAAGTGCCACTTGCACTTGCCCACCCCTGTTTTATACTAAAGCACTGATGTCACTATTGGGGAAGCAATTGCTTCTCTTTCCTTGACTTGATCAATTTTTAGCAAAATTTCTAAAATACTTTATCAGCATCCCCCTCTAAAATTAATATCCAGACTTATACTTCACAAAGTATGCTTACTATATGTTCCTCCAGCACTCCTAGGAATACATTACAGACCTCTAGTTCTAGGCAAAGGGGATAGGGAAGGGATCAACAATGCACTGTGAGATAATATCCAGGTGTACTTGACCCCCTAAAAGCCTTTCTTAACAGATACTCAGTGGGGATTGTGACCTACAGGTTACAAAGCCTGTCCCCCCCTGGCTGGTCACAAAACAACGCATCTATGGGGCCAGGGAAAGGTCACTGCAATTCAGCTCTGCAGCCTTCCCTTCTTTACTATAGAGCCGTGGTTCCCAACCTTTTTTATACTGCAGACCAGCTCGGCAGCGGGACGGGGCACACAGAGCCAGCTGCCTCCCTCCCGGGGCTGCCCAGCCACCCAGCTTTAACCTCACACGCGACTGCCAGCAGTGGAAACCGCTCGCCCTGGCGGCCAGACGGGGGTCCGAGCAGGGGGGCTCATCCCGTGACCCAGCAGTCAACCCTTCGTGGCCCAGTGGTTGGGAACCTGTACTACAGAGCATCTCCACCATGAGATGCCAAGGACAGGAATCGAAGGAACAATTTTTCACAGAAATCCTTTGAGATAAAGCAGCCCACAGCAGAGCCTTCTCCCATCTCCAAATTGGAGACAACTTCCATTGACAGAACAGGACAGAAACTCCGTGCACCTGGAGGCCAATTAAATCCGGCTTGTTTTACAGAAAGCCATTTAACACAATTTTCAGAAATAAATTAATTCTTAATTTAATAGGCTATTTTTGAATTTATTAGGGAACTAGGTACCCCATCCAACTGAAATTCAACAGGCACTGGCCACTTACTCCTGTCTGTCTGAAAATTATCCTCTTAAAGTTTACATTTCTTTCACCATAACCAGTATTTCGGCAAGTGTATTGGTGAAATCTGAGACAAGACAGTATAAAAATAAGAATATATTACTGGATTATTTTGTATCCATTTTCTTACAAATCATGAAAGAAATTTTCCCTCCGATTTGTATAATAAAAATAATTCTGACTAAAACTTGCGTCTTTCCTGAAGTCTTTTCTTTACCCTAAAAATGTACATATCTGGTAATTACTCTAGAGCACTTAGCATACACAGTGTTTGATAATTCAATACAACAGACTGCGTGTATTGGTGTTCTAAAATTAAGTGCATTTCATGAAAGTTCCTGTTGGAAAAACACAACTCCCAGAGAAACCAGAATGTACTGGTGATTTATATGAACTTAAACGTACCGGAGAACTCTCATTATGAACTAGGCTATGAAGAGAGGATGACAAAAGCAAGGCACAATTATATAAAGCAACATTAATGAGCTTGAAAAGTGAAGACAGAAATGAAAATTGGAGCTTTCATTTTGCAACGAGGCCTTAAACAAGCAACTCCTAGCTGATCTCCTCGTCTAGGCTGAATTAAGAAAGATGATTCTTACATACACCCACACGCAGAATTTTCAATTTCATGATATTAGCAGCATACACTAGCTTTATAGTTATGTGATGTTTTCAGTTGTACGAGCATGAGATTTAAGCTGGGGACTAAAGCAAGCAACTCTCAATACTGGAAGGAATTTCCAATTACATGTGATACCAGAAAGAAAAATTTAACTTCCAAAAACAGACTCATTTCACGGATGGTGAAACTGAACCATGATATTCCTCCACCAGGAAACATGCAGGGTAACTTCCTCAAGAAGCCTGAAAATTCAGCTCAGAGAGCATTTATTACACTAAAGAAAATGTCCTCACATTTACTGAGAGTCCTGACTTAGTAATGAGTCCTTTGCTACTTTTAAACAATTGGTAAAGGCAAGAGAATGGGCATTCTTTGATAAATGGTGTGCTATTTTATGGCTCTTCAGAAACACTGTTACTATTAACTGTAGGAAATACAGTATTCAAAGACACACTCAAAACCTTGAGAGGAGACCTAACTTCTTTGAGCTCAGGTAGGTAGCCTTAGAGCTGGTGTTGGCCCAGGTAGCTGAACGAGATCATTTCTTTTCCTTGGGAAACACCGGCCCTTTGAAAAAGCCACATTAACAAAAGACAGTTTGTACTCTATTCCTGGTTACCTGCTAACAGAAGTATGCCACAAAAGACAAAACAGCTTTAGAAGCCACTGAGAACAGAAGGTTGAAGCACAGATTTAGACTCCATTGACATTATACTACATAAAAGGAAGTTTTTCAACATAGCCCCTTACCTTGCCTCTTCCCCCTGAGAAACCCAAGGCAGTGCACTTCCTGTGGAACATTAGGGATAGTCAGACAAGTACTCTTTTTCAATGTGTTTACTGTATTACTAAGTTGATGAGGTTTTAAAACTCTTATTCTGCAATTAACAGTGTACGGAGGAACTACGGTAACTAAGAGGCCCTTTGATGATTACAATTAAAGCCTTAAAATCACTTATTCATTAAGTAAGGAAAAGAAGATTATGTGAAGTCAATTTAACCCCCCCGCAAACTTCCATGCGTCAGGTACCCAGCAGGGCTAACAGGCCACCAAAGCTGTATTCTATGTCATAATGCCTTACATTCTGGACTGGGATGGAAACAAGCAATAATTCATTAAAGCTATGACCCTGAAAACACTTACGCACATGCTTAACTTCATTAACGCAGGTTATTCTACTGCAATTAAATTTGACTACTTGGGCTAGTAAACTTAAATACAAACACGTCTGCAGTATAAAGGCCAAAAACTTCTGACGTCAAAGTGTGAACATGTTAGTTGGGCAGAACGGACTAATCATTATGGAATGAAAAGGGTCTCCGCACATTCTTTTTTCTCAGTATTTGTGACACATGAGGAAAGCCAGGGCAGCTGCTACAAAATACTATTTAAATACTGCAGTTTTATTGTTCAGAAAAACAGTGTCCGTGACATGCAAAAAGTAAACTGTTTAGCAATTATCATGAATTGCTGCGACACTCTAAACAGCAATTACAGGAGTTGAATAGAGGAGTTAAAGGCAAACAAGGCAGCAGGCAACCTGCATTTAACTTCAAAATAATGTCAGAGGCAGGTAAAATGCAGACCTTCAGCTTTATGTGCAGCTCTTCCTTGGAGAGCAATTTAGCAGAAACACCAATATAGCTCTTCTTTAAGTGCTGTAACACACTGACATCCTTTTAGTCTTTATTAAACCCAACTGTGATGATTTCCCTCAGCCCTGAAAAAAATGGAAAAAATTGATTTTTTTCAACTCTGATATTACCGATTATGCATTTGATAGAAAAAAAGGCTTCATCTAATATTGCTTGAGCATGACTTAGTCATTATATGAATATTTTGTAAAAACCTCAGGAAGTTTAACAACAAATATGAAAGCAGGTTTGCAGAAACTGAAAAAAGGAAAACATCTGTGAGAATAATTTTGGATTTCTAATATTAGGTGCAAGACAGAAGCCTAATATTAGTTCCCCTTTCAATAGATTTCTTATAGATGCTTGTGATAATGTTCATATAGCAGATATCGGCAAAGAACATCAGACGAACTTTCTTCCAAAAGGTATTTTTTCTTCTCCATCTGTTTAAAAATGTATATACAGGAAAAAATGAGTATGCCTTTTACTAACATAAAGTCTAATATTTTTAACTTGTTTTTAAAACCACTCATCTTGCAGAAGGACAATATGACATCAATGCTCATCTTTGGAAATTTTCCCTTCAATTCCAGTGATCATTCTGTTTTCCTATTTTAATAAGGTATTTGCCATGTAATTAAAATGCGATACAAATAAACTTTCCAAAGAGGGGAGGGGTGGAAACGGAAACGACACACAAACACTCACAATTAAAATGTTATTGTGATTTTTAAAAAATATTCTTAAATTTCCAAATGCCCTTGAATACATCTACTGGTGATACTGTTACATCCCTTCCTACTGCATCTTAAACTACCACATTTCTAAAGAAACAGATGCAAAGAATAGCATACTGGATTGGTTTTGCTGTGGTTGCCAAGCAAGGAGTTTGTAACCCCCCCCCGTTTAAATTAAGTAAATAAATAACTTGTAGAAAGTTATTTGAGCATTTCCAAAACAACAGCAACACATACACAAAACAAAATCAGTCACCCCATTAAAGGTCTTGGTCATCGGGATCTAAGACTTAGTAACAGTCTTGGCACAACTAGTCAAGATGACAAAAGTAAGAAATATTATCAGTTTGAATGGCTGAGAATCAGACTGGACCAGAGGTGTCAATCTCACCTGTGCTCCCAAGGCAAGATCCAGATCCCAAGGGACCTCCTAGGGCCAGATACAGACCCTGTGGCAGGGTGAGTGGCGGTGGCTAATGCAGCTGTCGTTCACCTTCTCCCTTGCCACCCACTTCCACCAACACGCATGCCCATCAGGGCTCTACAGCTGGGAATTTGGTAGCAGATCTTGACCTGGCCCTGAGTTTCTAGCCCCTCTAGGAGCCTTGCAGGCTAGGTAAAATGGCCTAGACCAGAGGTATCAAACATACTCATGAGCTAGATCTGGCCAGTGGAGCCATTTCGCCTACTGGGTCTGCTATTAAGCTTCTGAGACAATTAACATGCAGGCTCCTGAGAAATAACTCATATAAGGCAGCACTATACGCCTTGCCCAGAAAAAAAACTACATTTTTCACTAATTCATATAAATACTATTCTCAGCATACAGTATTTCAATATCACATGTAGTCTGCACGCAACTTCTACAGAAAAACAACCCCCACAAAACAACCTACCCATTCAATTTAAAATAGCGCAGAACATGGATGAATGCGGTTTGAGATTCTTACAAATACACAGATCAGACCTCCTGACCTCTTGATGAAAACCGGCGTTCTACTATGAGGGTTAATAAAACGGCCTGAGTGATACTACAGAAAATAAGACAGCAAGCTTATTTATCTGCCAAGTGACCAGATCACTGTTTCAAAATCAAAATTATATCAAAATAGTTCATGTCAAAAGGAATGAAAACATGCCAAATAAAATGTATCCACATAATTAGGGTTCTTTAGAAAGTTTATCAAATACTGGGTAGTATGAAAATGAATGGTTACTGTAACATTAAAAAGCTAAGATCTCAGTGTTATGAGACATTATGAAAGCTTGATTCTAACCACACTCTGAATAATTACTGTTAAAAGGTCAAAATCTGCAATACATTGTCTCTTTTCTATTAAAGAAAAAAAGCACCTCACTGAGCCTCTAGAAATCTTGACTTGATAAACACTGAAGTGCACGCACACACACAGAGATAGGCACAGTAAGGAATGTCTTAGTCAATGGTTGTGTGCCTATTTATGGTTATTTCACTGAACGTAACATGTCAAATCAATTTGTTTATGGTTATAGGGCACAAGTCGCTGCCAGGCAGTGAAACAGCAGCTCAATGTCACTCCTAATTAGTAGCAGCAAGAAGACAATGCACCTAGGGCCAGAGTTTCATAATGTTACCATCCGTCACACGTAAAAAGTTGCAACAACAACTATAATTGAAAAGTCCTTTACGTCAATTAAGTCCAAAGCTGAAAATTCACTGTGCAATAATACGTATGAATATTTACTTAGAAATGACTTGAATAAAGACACTGCCATTTTGGAAATTTCTTTCCAAACATGAACGAGAGCACCGATTCATCAGAAGGAACATGAAGAACTGAACTTCTTCACACCAATCCCCATTTACAGCAAACAGGTTGTCAAACTTTCTGCCTCAACACATACAAATAGGATGTGAAGAGCAAAAGTCTGGATGTTTCTTGGTCTTTCATTTCCCTTTCACCATAATCAATTTGGATGCATAATTAGATAACAATAATAGGATTCTGTTCCTTGTAATCAGAAGTTTGCCTGACAAGGAAACAAAGTTGATAAAACTTCTCAATTTGTCTGTTGAGCCAAAGGACTTTCATCTCTAAGGTATAAAAAGTTTATTTTCAACAAATACTTAAAAATACCATTTATATCACAAGCTTTTTTTTTTTTTTAAACTTGGGAGGGGATTGTGCATTATTAATGCTCTACAATAGTGTTTTAAAAGGAAATCTAGTTATCTAATCATTTTTTCCATTGCCAGTGACCAACCAAAATGACTTTCTGGAGGTGGTTGGGTAAGAATCCATTCCATGATGAGGGGGAGAGAGACTCTTCCAGGAATAATCTCACTAGGAGTTCCCTCAACTGACTGGCTGCCTGCCACCTGTGCAATCATTCACATCTCCCCAGCACACCTATGGCCTTGCAAAAACCTGTACACCAATTCTGTATGTGCACCTCCACTGTACCCAAGTACAATTAAGAATGGAAAAAGCCAGTCTGAAGACAAAACATCCTTTCTAGAGAAAACAGTTTACCAATGTTGAGTAGTCTAGTTCTATGACTATTAGCCTTTCTGTAATAATTAAACTATATCAATTCCCAATGAAAATTTAATAAAGAGAGAGGCTTAAGAGTAAAAATGTCCAACTTTTCAGTTCTGCTTTTCTTTTCAAATAGAAAATGGGACTTGGCCGCTTTTTTTTTTTTTTTTAAACCAACCCTGCTATGCATTTCATTTTTCAAAACAAAGTCTCTTGGGAGCTACGTCACTGCAGAACTGACTTGGAACCATGAGAAATTACCTTGTATCAAGGTATCCATTGCATTCAAACGGCATCACTGAAAAACAAACACGGTAAGTCAATGCACTTTAAAGAGCAATCCAGGAAGAAGGTGTCCAATTTGATTTCTTTCCAATGGGAGTAGTGGGAACTCAACTTTAAGGTGGAGTTGGATAAATTTGAGAAACATTATAATATGTGATGCCTGACAGATCACAGGACTGGACCTGATGATATAGCTTGGTGTTCAAGACAATTCTTGTCTCTCAGTTACACTGGTACAAATTAAGTCCACTAAAATCAAGGATTTACACACCAGCAAACCTGAGAAAAAAAATTTGGCCTATGCATTGAGACAACAGAGATATCAGGCAACAAGTCAAATGACTGATGTATTATTAGAAAAAAACATAGGTATTACCATCAAGTATAAATTTAAATATTTATCTTCCCAAATATACCAGTACTAGGTATCTGCATCAGGTCTGAATGCATGAGGGTTTTTTTAGCTTGTTTGGATTTGAACAATAATTTTTTGACTGTGAAAAGCTTTATCAATGCAGAAGAAAATGTGTTCGCAGCTTGCTTTTATTTGAAGGCTGGACGTCCAATGGTGCCCTATACCAAGTCTGCCGAGATTTAAGGAAGCAGGCAGTGTCAACAATACTAGAAAGGAGCTGACTCCCCTCAATTCATAAAAATGGTAAAAATGGAAATGCACCCAAAATGGTGCATTATTTGCAAAAGTGCCATCTTCACCAAGTCCTAAACTCTAGCCCTAAAAGACTCCCTCTCAAATAAACATAACTCAGAGCTTTTGGATGTACATCATAATTGGGTACTAAATACTTCTGCCTTTGTTCACTTACGAGTTATTTTAAGGTAAAATATTTTTTCTTTTCCTTTGAGGTTTCTCTACAAAAAATAGTCGGCATGATTTTTGTCACCAATTCTTTGAATTAAATTTTTTATAAAAATGCAGTTAAAAGCAATCAAGTTGAAATCAGAATATTAAGGTTCTGAAGATAACATATATGCAGCCTGATGAATGGTTAATAGCTCTTAAAGGTAAGATGTATGGAATCAGCCTTCAGCTCTATCAGAACTAGTTAGTGCAACCACCTACTCTCCTTATAGTTATGGGAGAATAAGGACTGTGTTAATTGACCGTGAGCAACTGATACCTGTTCTTCCACAAAACAATACATCTTTCCAACACAATCCAAAACAAACTGAAGAACTATTAAAAAAGTGACATATAATAATCAGATCTTAGAGGAAAATACAGAGGACAGGAGCAGAAGCCTATAATCATCTGGGCCTGCGGACAGCAGTCTGCCTGTCACCATCTGAGAAAATTGCTGCAAACCACATTTCTTGGTTCTCTCTGGCCCCCAACCTTTGGGTTGCTAAAGACTGTTGAAGTTTATGTTTAAAAAAAAGAAAAGAAAATCCAGGCTCCAAAAGCCATAAAAGCAGCAGCTGGGACTACACTGATATACTTAGTCTCTGGGGTAACAACAGCCAGACTACTGTTACAGGACACTGTGCTGCATAAAGGTAGGAAGCACCCATTTCGGTTTGTCCTGTGCAGACACTGACAGAGTAAAATGTTTAAAAATAATAATAAAGGTAAATCACAATACTAGTAATTTCACATTTTAAAAAATTCTACAAACATAAAAAACAAAGAAAAATGAGCATTACTGTAGACCTTTACACTTTGCAGAAAATGTGAAAATCAAGTTGTTCTTTGAAGTTAACTTGACAGTATAAAATTCAGCCTGTTAGACTGTGGGCAACACAACCTATAACTACATAAATAATATTTTTAAACCCTTAAGAAAAATTGTAAAGTGATCACATCATTGCTGTTTGAACTCAAAAGCCGTGAAGAAAGAAAACCTACTGTATTTGAATTATTACCCTGCAATACACTCACATTTCATCTTTTTAAAATCCTATTGAAGTCTCATTTTGTGCTTTTGATTTGTAGCTAATTTAAATTTTATTTGGGCCTTCCAATAAGAATTGAGCTCTAAGTAAAGGATGTTAGGCAGAGGTTGTTATGGAAACTCTAGCAAGTGCGTGTGCTGGTTTTGCCCTTTTCTGTTACTACCTGCAACAAAAAAGCATTATTTTTCTGTATCGTGTAAATAACACTGAACTGTGCAGATTACTTACCATGATGCACCAGTAAGTTGCTTTATTTCCTACTGACAAAATTTGCCATCCTTCAAATGTCAGGAGAAAATCAAGAGAACAAACCCATGTTTTCATCATACAAGGCTTGCTTTTCTTGTTGATCTCTCAGGGTTCATAAAAATACCGTTTGACTTGCATACTTTAATGCCATCTGAAGAACAGCATAGTAAGATAATTAAAACCAAAAGAACGCTACACTACATTGCATTCCGGTATTTATATGACTTAATAGCTTAGATCCCCAGAGTGGGACTATAACTTGATTTCTATGCTATTTTATTGCAACAACCCTTGGATGGATTGAATTGGAAACAACCTTTTGCATGCAGCATAGTAAAGTTAACAGCAGTGGGTAAATACAGTATTATTAAAAAGTGATGAATTGCAGTAGTGTTTTGTTTTATTATTAAAAAACAATAATTAAGACTGTTTAATTATTAAACAGTCATCATTTTAGAGCATGAAAAAAATTAATTTACTTATGGGACACCTGCATGTCTTTCACAACAATAATTGGTTGTACTGTAGTTAAGTGCTCTTACATTTGTGTTTATAATTTGCATTTATAATTTTATGAATCACTGATACTTCCTTCAAAAAGGAATTAGATATTTCAGTGACACCAACAATATTCAAAGTTACCAGAATGAACTACAAAACATTTGAGAAAAGATATTACACCTTGTGCTCGAGGGTTTAAATGTTGATGGCAGGGTGCAGACAGTCCTGTATGGCCAGATACAGACATTATACTTGTACTAGTATAAGAAATCAGAAACCGGGCCATGCCTGTAACAGAACAGAAGTCTGGGACACAAAACCAGTCTATACCCATAGCAGAACAGAAGTTAAACACAGAACTAGTTTTAAAATGGCAGAACCTGGTCTAAGACTTGCCCCCACCGCCACCCCAACCAAAGGGTGAATGCGTGTTCTGTTTGCTACTGACCTAAACTATGCTGGTTATAGGAAACCATATAATTCAGATCAATTCCATCTTGGACTTTCTGAATGTCTGACACCAAGCCCAAATGCCTTTTGTAGAGTTCTTATGCTGGATCACACAGACCCCTTACATAAACCCCTGATCAGTACAGCAACACTCATATACAGGCGCACGTTTTAAAGTAACCTTAAGAATTTAATTTCCTCTGCTGATTTTGGGTGACTTCTCTTTGGCCCAGGAGAGAAGAACCTGTGATTATTTTTATTACCATGAAGGATGGGTGATTCTATACTGGACCTAAAGTGGTTAATTTTCAGGTTACTACCTTTATCAAATCAATTCAGAAGGGGAAAAGGAGTCTTTTCATTTAAAAAAATGCGTAACAAGGTAAGATTTTGATTATGTAAGTAAATAAATAAAATCAAAAACCTAGAACCCAAGAAATAAACCTTGGTCCTCTCAGTAATTACCAAAGCAATGGGTGCACTGGCTGATCACGTTAAGGCGCTTTCTTCCATGGGATGTTGCTGTCTTCCAACTGTTGATGGCAGCAAAAGGCACCAAGTTTAACACAGGGGCATTGCCAAGGTAATTTCTTTATCTTTGCCACTAGAATGTTGGTACTAGTTACAATTTTGAATTACAAGCTTTAAAAAGAAAAAAAATTTAAAAGCGCACAATAAACCTGACTATAAGGGAACTGAAAATAAACCTTACTAAACACTTAAGATACCAACACCCCCCCCCCAATTATTTGTTAAGTTAAATCAATTGCACAAAGGTACTTTCACACTTACAGTACATGATAATTATCAAGCAGGGATTTTATTACGCTAACTATTCAAAATAAATGGAAGTGACACTGCTTACCTAACTGAACCAACCAAAGTGTATAGATAATGAAGACCACTGCACAGAAATAATGCGTTTTGCATGTGTAAAATCTATTTGCTCTCAATTTGCATGTCAGCTACATGACCTTTGGGCAGCAGGCACCATTTTAAAATGCTTGCTCACAATACAGTCACCAAATGACTGTTCAGTTTAAAAACTTAATAATTTTCCTAACCTCTGTTCTTCTCAGAAGCTGATGTGTATGATTACCCCTTAATCAAAGTGCAGCTTAAATTTTGGACCTCTTCCGTGCAGTTTTATTCAGTAATTTACTTGCAATTCTTTTACAGTCTGGATAGTAATCCCCTAACAATACCTTCCTGTTTTAGCTTTCCTCTATTGCTAGGAATTAAATTGTTTTTATAAAAATCATATTGTTCAAACTATATTAATACCCATGTTGTCACAGTTTATATTCAATTACATACAATTTTCAAACCTCAACCTAACCTGTTAAGTAGGCAGTTACTATCACTAGCAGTAGTTGAAAGAAAAAAGATGCACAACTACTAGCTTTCAAAGCCAGAATTTTATGCAGGTTTCATGTGAATGGACCAATTCCTTTCAAATGTTTCTAAAGCTACTGTAAAATTAAGTTTAAGCAAGCCAATGTTCATGCCAGTTTACTTCATCATATAAAGAATTATGGGAAAAAGGCAATCAAATTCACATATTGCATTTGTCGTGCTACTTTGACCAAATACGTGGCCAAGTATATTGTTACACTGCTGGAAATTTAAGTCATTCTATATATTAGATTTATATCCTGCCATGCAAGTTTCCTAACCTCTTTGTACCTTAGCACAAAACAGGTTAGGTTCATTCATACCTCATCACACAACACACGAGTTCTCTGTACAATTTAACTTCTTTTTTTGAAGAATATGATAATCTACCAGGCAGGTGAAGGAGTCGTGATTTAAACATATATTGCAACTGTAGGTACTTGCACTTCTCCAGTTCTGCTCCGTGGTGGAGAGATGCCAGATCAGCACTGGATTTCCTTAAGCAGTTCCCCTTTCACCTACTGCCCCCATTTGGCGTGTATCAATAGGGAAGGAGGTCGCAGCCTTTTTCTTAGGCATACTTCCTCCTGACCCCAACATACCTTGCTCCTCGCACCAATCTCACCTTTGATCTCCCCTCTCCACCCGCCTGCCCAGGTACCCACAAATGCCCTTTCCACCAGGATTTCTGTGGAGCAAACTCTAAACAGTGTAGGGCGCCACGCAGCATCAGCAAGAATCCAGTGGGAGATACGTATGCCAACTCTGTCCCACTATGATACTTTGGGAGTTTGTGGAAGGGTAGACTCTTCTACGACTACTCTCTATTCATTCCATGCAATTCCAGCTCCTGAAACATGACCAGCGGAGAAACTAATTTCTGTGAAAGTCAAATTCTTCATTGTGGCTAGAAACTGTTTATTTCTAATGACGAAAGATGAGAAGATAAGCCTTTAATGAGCTTTTTATATTTCCCTGGTTGCTGTATTTAAAGCCTATGAATTAGTGATACTAAGGTAAGCCCTGTATGTAAGCAGATTGTTGGGTCTAAAGCCCTTGTGCAGATCAAATGTTAAGAATCTGGAGGCTGCTAGTGCTGGTACATGTAAGCAAGGAAATTAGCAGACAATTTGTTCTTAATTGTAATAAATTTAGGTTAAAAAAAAAATCTATTTTTAAACCCTCTTTCTGCATTTGAAGTACCAATGCATGCAGAGCAAATATAGGAAGGACATACACTGATCCCTGTAAAAAACTCTTCCTTTGAAGAGACCAACAGCAATTCTTTGTCCAACTGCTAGTTTTCAAAGGATTAACTCCAGTGTAGCTGCTTCTGTGTGCTAAGCAAACATCTACTTTACTTGAGCTCAAGCAGTTTAGAGGAAGCAGAGGGGCTTTTGTGCTGTCACACGCAGAATGATAGCCAGACGTATGGTGTGGAGTCATGCTATGAGGAGAGAGAGCCAACTGCCAAAAGCAGATGTCTGACTAAAAAGTTCCTTTCCAGAGTTTTTGGGAACCAAAAGTAATGTAGCATCTCTGCCGTAGGATTCACTTATGACAGCACAACCTGTCACTTGTGACGGGAATCCAGAGAGGTGACCTAATTGTTCTATTTTTTTCCTTAAACTGGTAAGAAGATTTTTAAGAGATTTGTAAAATGGCCTTTTTAAAAAATTTCAGGAGTTGGTAAAAGCAGAAAAATAATCTTTTGTGACAGAGAAACCAGAATAATTCAGGTAGTTTGTTGGATTTTTTTGTTTTGTTTTTGCCAGTTTCCCAGTGAGAGTTCAGTCAGGGAACACCAAAAGAAACTGATTTTACTCATCTGCTGTACAGCAGCACCGCGAGCTCCCAGGCTAGCTAAACCTCTGTCTCCTAGGTCCATGCCCTGACTTCACCTCAGATGGAGTACCACCATTCTCTCACTGCCAAGAAGGACCTGGGTTATACAAGTCTGTGATTCACCTGTTCTTACCGAGTGGTCTAAATGAGTATGGGTATCTATCAGAGAATGACACTGAGTAACTTTTTGGCCTGGAAAGGACACAGATGCAAGGAAAAGCACTCTGGCTAGGGGCAAAAGTTACACAAACTGGTTCATGCGATCAGAAACTGGTTAAAACCTGTAACACAATGGAAGGTCAGTGCACATAACCCAGTTTCAAAAGGGCTGAAATTGATTTAAGATAAACCTGGTTCAATGTAGTATGAGACTTAACTGATTTGGGTCCACCCGGTTTATGGAACTTCTGTCCCAGACCCCTTCCTGGTTTAAGTTAAACCAGAGTCCCCCAGCATCCCAGCACACACTGCAGCCCTGGGTTGGGCTGTGCTCTCTACTCCATACAGCAGGGCCAACCCCACCCCTCCACTCTCTAGCCAGGGGCAGGTATGGCCAGCCAGCATGGCACCCTGAGGCAAAGGGAGCAGGGAAGGGGGTTATTCCCACCCTACCCTCTCCTACCAGAGGACAGCAGCTGAGGTCTCCATGGCCAGGATGTAGTAGCCTGTCAGGCATTCACCCCATTCCCACTCCAGTGGCAAGGGTGGGGCATGGCCAGAGCCAGCAGCCATGGCACCACCACCCACCTGCCTAGACTGTGTACTGGCTGGGGCTGACAGGGCTCTTCTGCTTCCCTTGCCTCCAGCTGCTGTCGCCGTGCAACTTTGGGTAGACAGGTGGAAGCTCTAGCTCTGTGGCTTCTGCCCAGCGCACAGAGCTCTGGCTCCAGCTCCAAGCACTGGGCAGAAGCCTCCAAGCTGTAGGGAGGAGGGGGAGGAGGGGTAGTAGCCGCTGGAGCCAAGGGGAAGCTGGCTGGTCCTGGCAGGGCTGTTCTGCTCCCCTCACCTCCAGCTGCAGTTCCTGCTCCTGCCCCCCCACACAGCGCTGCTCAGGGCAGGGGGAGCTTTAGGCCAGTGCCTGGAGCTCTGGCTCCAGTTCCAGGTGCCTTCAGGCTGTTCCACCTGTCCAGCACAATGAGCAGCCCCCGTCGGGGAACAGGTGGAAAGCAACCAGAACTGGAGCCAGAGCTCCATGCGCTGGGCAGAAACAGCAGAGCTAAAGCTTCCACCCACCCAGAGCTGCACAGCAGCAGCTGGAGGCGAGGAAGGCAGAAATCCCCTGCCGGCCCCGACCAGCACACAACCTATGATGCGGCTGCTGCACAGGGCAGAGGCATGGCAAGGGCTGCAAGCCCCTCTGGTGGGCAGCTGCCAGGCTCCGGGCCCACTGGCACCTCCGAGCCAGCCTAGGCGGCCCGCTGCTCAGCACTCCAGGCACACCCTAGCTGGGGTCCCTGAAGGCCAGGGTGGGACACAATCATACTGAGCAGCCTTTCAGGGCCTGGCCCTGCCCCCCAGGTCAGCTTCCCTCCAGCCTTGCAGCTGCTGAGGGAGGGAAGGGAGGGTTTGCTCTAGTGCCCCCAAGCTTCTAGCCTGGACCACTGCAGGCATGTGTCTGCATTTCCCAAATTAAAAGTTGATGCTTGTTCACTTGCAATTAGTGCTTTTTACAAATTTCCTGCACTATCATCATTACAAGAACACTTAAGCCCTAATATAGTGATCAGATAGGCTTCTTAAAAAACGAAGTGCCATTTACTATAGCAGTAAGAACAGAACATTAAAAGAAAAAGGGTATTTACTAGGGCTGTGCAAAGCTTCAGTCCCCGATTCAATTCAGTGGAGATTCGGCCTGATTCAGTGGCCAAATCTCCAAATCAGAGGCCCCTTTAATCTCTCCAAATTGAATCGGAACCCTCCGAATCGATTTGGAGAGACTTGGAAAGATTTGGCAATTTGGACATAGACACAGCTTTAAATGTTTTTTCTACAGAACTCCAAGTAGCAGGCGGCTTGTGAATGCAGAGATGCTGGGGCACATGGAGTGTCCCACAGGAGTGTGGGGGGCTCCCCCACACGCTTGGCAGCAGACCCAGAAGTGGACCAGAAGCACTTCCGGTCCACTTCTGGGTCCACCAAGGAGTGCGCAGCCCTCCCCCTCCGGCTCGATTACTGGTGTCTCCTGGGTCTGGTGGGGGGGCACCCGGGGTCCCCCCTTGGCCAATAGCCGAGCCAGGGAGCACAGAGGGGGCCCCCCGCACGCTCCCCAGTGGACCAGAAGTACTTCCGGTCCACTTTCAGGTTCCCCGCTGAGCACACTGCATGTGGGACACTGCATGCGCCCCAGAATTGCAGCATTCACGAGCTGTGCCTGGTACCTCAAAGTATGTAGAAGAAACATTTAAAGCTGTGTCTATGTCCAAATTGCTGATTCTCCAAATCAGCATTGAAATCTTTAGATTCGGATTTGGCCAAATCGAATCAGAGACAGTGACCCAAATCAACAAATTGAATCACTGTCCCCGATTTGGGCTGAATTGGAATCTGAACCTAATAGAGCCTGCTTCGCAAGCCCCTAATATTTACACATTACATAACTGTAACTATATTACACTAAAATCTTTGTTATCTGGCATCCCCAGGGTAATATTGACAGTTATATAAAAATTTTGGTTATCTGAAATAACCTGGCAGGGGTTTTTGTTTATTTATCACCCTGCTTGACATCAAACCTGAGAAAAACTTGTTGTCCTGGGCTATAGCATACTTTTTCCAAGGGCTATATTTGATAATCAAAGTCGAATGACTATCCTTCTAGCTCTATGCCAGGAGCAAGACTATCTCCTGTGGATTTTAACCCTGTATAGAACAGCTGTCCCTGGTGTCCGACTTCTTAATAAATGAGGCTGCCTACTCATTTTCTTATATTTTCTTGATGCACAGTGCACAAGAACAACACTCATATATATGGAATTTTCCATGTACATCTTCACACCATTTTACTGCTGTGTGTTGTTCAAGGGAAAAAAAGGACATTTCCAGAAAAAAGAGGAAGGGGGAAGCATTCCCACATCTTTCCACCCACCAATTTTGTTGGAAAGGAGAAAGAAATTAAAAAAAAAAAAGAGAGATGTAAGATGGACTAACACTAATAGAGAATATGGGCACTAGTTTATAGTCACTCTAGAAGTTCTTATAAACCATGTTAGATGTCAGTCCCAGAGAATACAAAAAAATACAATGGTAACTACTATTCTGTAATCATTGATGCATTTTGGCAGGGTAATTTTCTACCCTTCAGCACGGAATGGGAATTCGATAAGGATATTCAGTCGTATCTGCATTCGTAAAGAGTTTTTTTCCCTGTACCATCCATGAGACTGGCACTACATTTTACTGAAAATGGAATGGGCAGAACTGCAAACTGAGCTAAAAAGAAACGAGTAGTGAGAGAGGAAGAAAAATAAAATAGAAGAAATGCAGAAAGAAAATCTGTAACAACAAAAGGCCAAGTGTCAGACTTCTCCAATTATAAAAACACTAACAGCAAGTGAATTCCTATTTAAAAGAGTAAAGATGCAATGTTGCCCTACTGATTGTGAGTGTCTCTTTTTTGGTCCCCACCCTTCAATATCTAAGTCCTGATTCCACCCTCCCTTTCACCAGGTACTCACTGAAAATAACCTCTAATGGAGCAGTGGAAACTAGATCATAATGGCTTTAAACTCGGCACCTGGAAAAAGAAACATCTTAAATTAGTGGGCACTTGAATAATTTGATTAGGTTAAAGGTGATTGGGACCTACAGATAGATTTATTCCACCTAAACCCTTGTAGAGGGAGCATTTTAACTGACAGTATAATGCAAATACTCCTTTTTTCCAGAGATATTCAATATGCACTGTCTACAGGTTTTCTTTATGCACTTAAGTCTGCCATAGCCAACTTTATTAACTCTAAAGCAATCTGGTAACCATTCATTTGCATTACAGCTCTCATTCTGCAATTTTACTTTGACTCCAAAAGTTTTTTCCAGTACATCAACTAGGTTTTCTATCAATATATATATTTTTGTTTGATACCATTGTAGAAGGCCTGAAGACACATGTAACATGTACCTGCTAAATACTTGCTTATATACGCTGAAACATTCAATCCAAAAGTTACCTTGAATTTTTACAAAATGTTTAACACAGAGCTGGCAACCACTGAACATCATTAATTCTGAGTAAGAACTGTAGCTAAAAGCCAGTAAGATTTCCCTCCTACTTTTCTGCAGAGATAAAACTGTCACAGAGGTCCAGCTGTAAAAATGAAAGTGATGAGAGAGGTGTACTTCAAATGCCACCTTTTTCTCCTCCTCTCTTCTTTCAGATATTGGCTGGACACAAAAGTTAACAGCAATTAACCTTCAATTGCTATTCAGATCATGGGCAAATAAGGAAAAGCAAACAAAAGCAAATAGCTATGTTTACTAGATAACAAGAATTAAATTATCCCTGGCTTGAACTGATCATGATTGAGTCTGCCTTATGCATATGTGCATGCTATTTAATGTTTTGTACACTGGTAAGGCCAATCATAAATCACCTGAGTCCCAGGAAATGAAAAGGGCTTAACTGAATATATATTCAGTTTTAACAGAAGCAACAATTATATTATTTTGCTATAGCCAAAAACAACAAACAAAAAACCAACAAGGGAAAGCTAAGAACTGGCATTTCCTGAGGG
The DNA here is from genome assembly GCF_000455745.1 of Alligator sinensis. NCBI lineage: Eukaryota > Metazoa > Chordata > Crocodylia > Alligatoridae > Alligator > Alligator sinensis. Next base: position 2,790,990 of record NW_005841958.1, on the reverse strand, counting down.
GTGCCTTGAGTCCAAAAAAGTTGAGAACCACGGTAATACTGGAATGGAATCTTTAAAAGCTGTATAGAAACTTAAAAAAAGACTTGAAGTTCCAGTAACTTGAAATTATGGCAACTCTTCCATACTTCACACAAAATGCACTTCTTTCTAAAGAGATTTTTACTTTTTTGCTATATGTTAAGCCATCTGTCCTGACAGACAGGAGAAAGTTCATGCTAGACTAAAGAGTTTAATTTTCATAATATTGTTTGAAACTAGTGGTTACCTGGCACCAAAAACCAAGAGGTCTTGGCCACTCTCACAGTCTGGTTTCTGTCAGTCATATATATTTCTTTCACATTAAAAACTCTTAGGTCTTGGTCAATATTATTTCTCCATCTTCTCCTTGGTCAGTCAAATCAAGTATCATATGGATTCATAGATTCAGATCACAAATCCATACAAAACAGGCCTTGCATAAGTGAAGTATGGCCTCTCTTTGCAGTTATTTGGATCCTGACCATGACCATGTTTGTCTTGCCAAGGGGACAATCTTAATTTGTATGCCCTGGCTTTAAGTGAATATTATATTTAGCTTTGGTACCAATTAAGTGTTAGTTACAAGGACATCCATCTTATTATTCTGCTTTTTTTTCTTTTTCATGTTTCCAACAGTTAGTAGCATTGAAGTTCCTAAAAGATATAGTTTAGAAGGCAATGTGCAAGTCCAAGTGACCTGCGCATATATAAGTAGGACCCGGTTTCAGCCCTAGACAAAGCCCCCTTTAGCAGTAAGGTCAGCTATAAACTTTTTGTAAAAGTGGACTGTTGTGGATTGTCTGTTGAAAATGGAGCAATAAAAGGGTAGTTCTTACCTGATGTTTTAGAAGAATAAAAGTAAATATTATCAATTTGTATTTTGCTTTTTTTGTTTGTTTGTTTGTTCATTACAGCATCAGTTTTGATGTACCTTAATTTTAGGATTTTATGAACATGGAAGTAAAAATATATATTCAATCATATACATTTTTAGTGGGATTAGGAACAGTTACTGGCACTGACTGCAACGTCCTAATATTTCCCAGTACGGAAGTAATTTACTTATGGCCAGCTGCCTCTGCTCTGAGGCTTCTTCCGTTTATCTTGCTCTGAATCAATAAACAGATTTTTGTTCAGTGACCGAGCTTTTTCAGCTAACCTCTTCCCCCTACCCCCACCTCTTTTTTGGCAAGACGCAATCACTTGCAAAAAAGACCAGTAGTCGCCCAGGCCCAGCCACTAATCTCTCTACTTGATCAGGTTCTGACATGGAAGGGAACGTTACCGACAGTTAAACTCTGTCACATGGCAGATGGCCAGTCTTTCCTGTACATCATAGCTTTGACACACTAATGTTTCAGTAAGTCTTCTAAAATTTCTCCCCGGAGTTTTCTGACAGCATTACACTGATGAGAAAATGGGTCAACAGCAAGTGGATGCCCTTAAAACAGGAGTAACAAAAAGTGAGAAGATAGATAGATGATCATGGGGAAGAATCATCCTTAAAGCATGCTGCTAACGAATACACTCATGCTTAGCACATCATGCTCATAGTAAAAAAGAAAGAAAACAAGCTAAATACTGATGAGATTACACACACACACACACACACACACACACACACACTGCAATTGGGAACAGCCACAATGAAGTCAGAATTAGCACACACAAAGAGATCAGAATCAGTTTCAGTATGCTGCTCAAAAACTATACCAAACATCTGGGTAACCAAAAGCTAAATTTAAAACTTGTGGCTTTTGTAATTATGAGTGTAACTTGGTGAAAACGTTTTAAAAACTAAGATTACATTTGCAGAGAAAATTATGACAGATTTTCCTGCATAAATTTGACAATTTTAGGTGGAATCTCTCCAGAATCTAGCCCTATTGAGTTGCTTTTGTTCACTGAAAAGATGCTTCCTACTCTAAAATTCTATAAGAAATCATCTAAAATTAGGAATACAATGTTCATAGAAAATAAGAACTGTTTTCTCATTTGCAAGAAATATATCCAGTTCATGATTTGATATGGAAAACAACTTTAATGAAAATTATTGCCAGAGGTGACTGGGCAATGCAGCTGAAAGATAGCAAGCTAGATGTGAAAGCAAGAAATGCACAAGCTGGCAGTGATGCTGTCATATTTTCCCTGGCGAGACCATGAAAGTCTTTGCATAGGCAAGGGTTTGGGTTGCATAGGCAAGAAATTTAAGCCATCAGAGGCAGACACACAAGATCATGCCCCTTTGGATGTGGATAAGAACCGATAAAGGCTTGGACAGATGAAGAATTAAAAACTAAAACAAAAAAAATCGATTAAAAAAGCATCACATTAGTGTTTATACAAATGGGCTTAAAACAATGCTTAGGCATTGTAGTTCTAAAATTCATATACTTGAACAAATTTTGTTACTGGATGATTCAGTGAAGTAGATTTTCTCTTGTAACTAGGAGGTTCCTAACACCTCACCCATTGACTCCTCAGTCTACGGCTTCACTGACCATCTTTGTATGCATACCAGCCCAGCCGCTGGCTTCTTTACTTTTCATTTCATCCAGGAAGAGCACACACCAACTGCAGAAACTTCCTTAGCCTGACGAAGGGTTTTTGAACCCGAAAGCTTGCTTAAAAATTGTTATCCAAGTATTTAAGTTGGTCTAATAAAAGATATTAGATTCATCCAAAGAACCTTGTCTGCCTCGGAAGTATCAGTGCACTAAGGGAAGAGTGTGGGTGACATGAACCATGTTAAAAAAAAAAAAAAAAAGTAAGGCGCTCTGCCACCATCCTAACCACAAGCAACAGCCAATTTGAGCATGATATCTGCAACACTTTGCAGTAGGACACCACACAAATAGGTGAGGAAGTCATTCCAGAAATGCAGTGAATTACCCAGAAACCGTCTTGTTTACACTGGTCAATAAAACATTGTTATCTCTCTTACAATAGGCCACACTGTTTATTCAAACACAGTTAGCTTTCAAGCACAGGCCACCTATTTATTTAGTGAGATCAGCTATCACTGCAAATCAATTTCTTTGCAAACGAGAAATACAGCTGTCTGCAAAACCTACTTAAAACTCCTTCCTGCATCCAATATTTATGTGTGTAGCAGAACAGATTACCACGAGAATACAAAAAAGGTCATCAGCACAGTGCATCTGGGAGAGCGAAAATGGTGCTGCTACTCTTCAATTGTATAGCTGATCTGAGGGACAGTCATGTTGCATTTACTTTGGTGTGTGTGCATTTGTGTGCGTGTGCGCATGCATGTGCATGTCTGTACTGCTTTACAAGCAGCTTTATTTTCTTTTTTAACTGTGTGTGTAAAACATTATCATCACAGGTACAGCACTATTCTATTAAAAATATATGCAATTCAAAGATTCACAAAACAAGTGTGTTATCACCTCAGTCACTTTTATGAAGTTTGGTTGTGTAGGACTCCACTGTTCAAATAATTTTGCCTTTAATGTGCTGAAATGCTTTAGGAAAGAGGAGGCCCAGTCTCCTGACCCTGCAGGAAGCTTCTGCGAGGTTCTCCGTATTGGAACCGCTATACAGAACGATGCCCATGGAATTAAGATTTAGCTCCACCCACAGATCTTCCAGGTTGTACACATTTCTTAGGGGATCAGTAGGACTACTACTCTTGCAGGGAAGGCAGCAACTATTAAACATCAGTTGTAAGGCCTTCCTAACATCTTCTATAGGAAGATAAAGAGCAGCAGCAAACACCATGTTTCGGGTATAAATTCAAATCTAAATCCCCAGCAGTTTTTGGTTGCTTATAAAGTTTTGACTCTCGTTATTCAGGTGGAATACTTTTTTTTTTTTTTTTTTTTTTACTAGTTTGTTATTTGGCTGAATGTTCAAAGTCTGAAAATTATTTAAAAGTCTGGCTAATCAAGGGCAAGAATGCCATTTTCATTTCAAGATTTCATGACTTTTGACGTACTCATCTTACTAGCCAGTTTTCATATGGCATGTTCGATCTGAACAGCAAGCTAGGCTGTATCCTACAAACCACAGCCACTGGTTGGGACTTGTGCACTGTTGCTACATCTCAGGAAGACCCAAGAGGGATTATGTCTCAGAGGAGGAACATGACATTTGGAAGCCGAGTGTTAGCGACTATGAGAATTACGAAGCCAGCCTCTGCACAAAATGTCCCTGGCCTTGACGGCTGGGTAGTATCAAAAAGCAGAGGCATGGCCATGGCTTTGCTCCTCCCTCATCTTCTCTGGACACTGTGTCCCCTCATATGCAAGGAGTCCCTGATTCTCAACCAGGGTGCCGGAGCACCCTAGGGTGTCATGAGGCCTTTTTAAGGGTGCTACAAGGTGTAAAGAGATAAGGGGAAACTCAAGATTGTCCCTGCCTGGTCACTGAAACACCCCAACTACCCTGACCTTCTGCAAAGAGTTAAGCACTGTAATAAATAAATTAGTTTTTGGAACGGGGTGCTGCTCAGTTCACACAAGGTCTTGGGTGAATCCGATATCGTTTATTAGACCAATTTAAATAGTTGGGGGGAAAAAAAATTAAGCAAGTTTTTGGGTTTAAAAACCCTTCGTCAAGCTGAGGAAGTTTCTGCAGTGGGTGTGTGCTTTTCCCAGGTAGAAGGAAAAGTAAAGCCAGAGGCTGGGCTGGTATGCATACATGGCAAATGAGAGGTGCCTCAAACCTGAAAGGTTGAGAAACACTGCCTAAGCACAGGGCCTGCAAGGGTTTCTAACCTTCTCACAAATAGGCAAAAAGAGGTGTGGTGTCATATAAATCAAAGGTTCCTCCAGGCACAATCTGGCCCAGTGTGACTATGTTCTTAAAGACTATCACACCTTACACAGGTAAGAAGTGGAGGTAAGGTTGGAGAAGCATGCAAAAATAGTTCCAATAATGATGCACAAAACACAGTGCAACCCAGTTTTACAGAATGTCTTTGGTTAAACAGGAAAACAGTTATGTTAAGCCTGAAGTTAAAATGTTGAAATGCTCAAGATGAGAGGAGGGAAAAACAACTTGCTGGCCTTCAAGTTTATTTGAAAGATGGATTACCAAATATTATGTAAGGCGCAAATCTCAGAACTATTCCCCATTGTATTTACAAATATTATCAAATTTTACAAGACCATGAATTTTCATAAAAAGTGACATTTTCAAAAAGCTTTCCTTGCTTTAATCCTTCTCTTTTTCTTTTGATAGGATTAGACTATGAAATGGCAGACTATTAAATAAGCACACCAAAATGCTAACTGTGAGGCATTTGGCTTTATGCATTTATAAATTAGTGTTTCACAGTCACTTCAAATTTGACATTACAGTTCAATGTCATCAAGCAACTCATTGCAATGGGAGCTGAATTTGATTTATATGGTCCTTCATTTTCCATGCATGCCAAAAAATATTTTTTTTAAAAACACCTATAAATTTGGTTTAATGAAAGACCAAAAAAGAAACATGACCTTTGGGGGTTTTTTAATTTTTTTAATTAAAAATGCAAACAAAATACGTGAGCCTTCTTGCCTAAATCCATTAAAAAAATTCCACAGACAGTTCGTCATTCAGGGTCCAATCTGCTCATATTATCTTGCAAAAGGTGGCATCTTTGCCAACCTATTCATCTGAAAGGATGGACTGCTTGCTGTGGATGTCCCTCCAGTCTTACCTAGTAGAAGCTGTTCTACCAGGTAAAAAGTTCAACACTTGCAGACTGATGCTCTATGACCTTCTTTTCCATTCATCCAAACGTTCAGAGGACTGACTCGACTGAGCTTAGAGAAAGCAATAGTGTGAAGAGAGTTTCTCAGGAAAATATAGTCGCAGGAGGGAAATGTACTCATCTAAAACAAGACCATTTTCCACTGGGATGCGGTCTCAGGAATACAGACACACTGTGAAACAACTGCAATGGCTAGGTTTGCTAGGACCAAATTCTATATTTTATGGTGTACAAGTTGACACCATATTTCCAATCAAAAAGTTAGGATTTTCATAGATCCGGTGTATAAGTAGTCCCTGCTACTACAGCCAGAGTCCAGGAGCCACAGCTGCAGCCAGGTGGGCAGCAGAGGAGCTCAGCATGGGGGGTTGTGAGTGGCTCCTGCCCGGCAAGCGCTGCTCACTGCTGCCACTCTGCGCCCTGGTGCTGCTGGCGGCAGGTGGGGGTGCTGCGGATCCCGCGCCATCAGGTGGTGGCTCCACCCCACTGGCTGAGATCTACCTGAGGGGCAGCTACCAGGCCATGGGTAAGTGTCCCCAGGCCAGACTTGATGGGTGCAGAGTTCGGGCACCCAGCCTGGCTCCGGAGTGTCAGGAGCCTGGGCTGGCCTCCATCAACACTGGGGAAGCTCTTAGATATTTGTTTGCTGCCTCCCGGCAAGGTGCTAACACAGGGTCTAGCTGAAGTACTGATACAGTATATAAATCGAGGTGGAAATTTAAAAGGACAAATATTTTGGCTTCAAACCTAACACTGTGAAATATGGTACTTTACCTGTATTTCTGTAATGGAAAGTATTTATCCTGCAAAATACAAAAGATACTCTCTACACTGCTTAAATTTACACAGTATATGGTTTATTTTGTTTTGGATTTTAAACAGCCCCAGATAATTAAGACTGCAATTGGAAAATCTGTTCCTTGATTGGCACAAAAAAACAAATATACTTAGAGTGTCCTTGGGACTCCAAGCATTACCTGAAAATACTTTAATAACATGTCTCCTAATATTTCTTAGATTATCTGCCTAGCCATTTTCAAATCAGATCATTTCTTATTTAAAACCCATGGTAAAGAAGTTTCATTTTTAGTTGTGAATAGGTCTGGATTAATTTCTTTCAACAGATCTTTAAAAACTGGTAGCCGAGGACAGAAAACTCCCAAGGTTAAAAAAAACTGCAGTATGAAAATGTGTACAAACCCTCGGGCTAGTCAATACTTTGACAATCTTGCAGTACCAATAACAGTTGAATATTTGTTAGCGCACAGATTATGAAGGGAAGACAAGTAAGAGTTAGGTCTCAGCTCCAAAAAAATTGAATCAAATTTGATACATAGCCCAAAGAAATGGAAGAGGTATTAGTCCAGCTACATTTTCCCCACTCCTGGCATTATTAAATAACTTGATAAAGTTATTGTTTTGTTCAGTTTCCAATACAACAGAAAGCATGCATACGTGGAGAGAGAGAGAGAGAAAGAGAACACACATTACAAAATATGGATGCACACTACTATTTGTATTATTTTCCATTCATACAAATAATAAAAAGGACAGACTCTCCATATTCTACATGCCCTCCCTGGGCAGGACTTGCACAGATAAGTAGCTAGTCAATTCAGCTGAAATATCCTTTCTTCCCATTGTACAAGAGAGGATTGCAAAACCACTTACTGTATATACACAATTCTCACTTCCAGGCTTCTCTCCATTTTGCTAGGATTATACACACTACTGCTTTTTATACTTGAAGAGGCATGCTTTGAGAGCTCCTGTGGAATTAGACAGCCCTTTTGGGAGTTTTATAAGAGTACCTCTCTCAGGACAGGCATTCATCTCCATAGCTACAAAGCTGAATTTGGACTACCAGTACTCTGTAGAGTAAAACTGGCACCTGAGTGTTGCTTCAAGTATTACGCAGAAGTGTTAGGTGGAGCTATTTTCATTTTATTCATGAGTTTGTGGAGAGAAAAAAAAAGTAATTTTATGCATTACAAAGAGTGTGAATAATTCAAGCGAATAGTTCCCACAGAGCTCCCTTAGGCCACGAATTCTCTCTGTAAATACAATTCAGAACAAACCCCAAATTCTCTCTTATTATGTAGTCCTCAAACTAAAAAGCTACATGTCATTTCACTGGAAAATTTCTGAAACATAAGGAGCTAGTGCAAGGTATAGCTTCTTGTTAACACAAATATTCCAAATAACTATCCATCTGGATCAGAAATGTAGGAAGCCATCCATCTTTAATGATCTGCTCTTTGAACATGGACCCTGTTTATGCATACAATAAATGCGTACAGCAAATCCATGAATAACATTTACTGCAACACTATCTAATAGTACATTTAGAAATGCTGCAAACAATTTTGCATCGGAATGTGTCAATTCATCTCTCTGAGGTCACATACATGTCTCAAGTTGATTTAATAAACATCTTGGAAGCACAAGACACCCTTGTACTACAACATCCAGTGCATTACTGAAATGTCTAAATTTAATAACATAGCATCATTTTTCAAAACTGACACGTACTAATATTCCATAAATAATGAGATCAGATTAAAGATTCACCATTCATTACAAAATATTAAAAACTGTCTAAACTTTTATCACTGCTAGCATAATAAAGAAGAATGAAAATACCAATAACTACAGCAAGTTATGAATATTTTCCTTAGGAATACTGCAGAACACAGTCCAAATCAGATGCTGCGTCTTCATGTAGATATGCAGCTGTAAACTGACCACATTCAGCTATCTTTAATTTCTCACGAGAATAATCTATTACCTCTCTTGTGTTCATCTACGCATGCATTTCTAGTCTTGTTATCATTTCCTTTTCAGTTACTACTGAAAGTTTAACTGTTAAAAGATACTGGACAATGCAAGAGCATCAGCTCTCCATTGACTAGTCTCTTTCCATTACAGCGGAAAGCCAACAATGCATACAGCACTCTCCGAGGGTGCTGGGACAACTGCTACCGAGATGTGTTCCCAGGAACCCTTAAGTCAGTGCTCTGACAGACTCGCGCTGCATGGTCCTTGAGCTAGCATGAAGGCAGAAACTTGTACGTTATTTTGAATCTACTCCAACGGTTTTCAACATTTTCCAACTCAAGGCACCCTTAAAAATGCCAGCTGTTAGCTCCGACTTGTTTTTTTTGACTAAGGAAAAATAAAAGCTTTTTTTTTTTTGCAAAGAACTCAGAAAGACCACAACAGGCGAGAATATTTTTTGACACTATGGATTCCTATTTGATATCTCTGCATTGAACTTGTACATTATGTGTAGGGGCTTGCAGACTTAGTGCTAATATTGTGCAACACCCTTAAAAGGCTCTTGTGGCATGCTGAAATATTATTCTAGCCTTTCTTTATATTTCTTTTTGAATTTTAACCATGAAGGGTGACTTCACCTTTATAATAAAAAGATATTACCGGCTACTCAAATTGCTTACTTCAAATGCTACATGGTTCTTACATTAAGATGATCTGTAATAAACACAACCCTTAAGTAAAATTCCCAGATTCCTTTATGAATGCATTTCCCTTAAAAACCTGGGGCCCACAAGAGGCTGTAGACTACTGATTCTCAGCCAGGATGCCACAGCACCCTGGGGTGCTTCTAGATCCTCTGAAGGGTGCCAAGAAGTATGAGGACATAAGCAAGGTAGGAGGAAGTAAGTAAAAAAAACACAAGCTCAGGCTTGTCCCTGCCTGGCTGATCCCCCACCCCCACTACCCAGCCGCTCACAAGGAGGCAACCACTGTAATACATAAATTCATTTTTTTAAATTTGCTGCAGTTCACAAAAGTTATGGAGTGGTGCCTGCAGTCCAGCGAAGGGTGTCTGAGAGTTCAAAAAGGTTGAGAACCTCTGCTGTAGTAAGCAGCGTAAACTTTTAGATAAATACATATGCACTATTTATTTTAAAAAAGAAAGAAAGATTTTAATGCTATGATTTGTGCTCTCTAATTAGCATTGTTTCAAGGGAGTTCAAGTGGTAAACCAGATGAAATACCAAGAGAAGAACTGCTACCCACTTACTAACAGCATACTAAAGGCTTTGCTGGATGCACTTAGGTAATTTGGACATTGCTTGGTAATGCACAAAAGTTAGCATACCAAAAATGCATTTATATAGCTGACAGCCTAAGTTATCAAATTATTTTGTACTTCTTCCCCTTTGTTTTATACAATTAAATAAGAGCTAAACTTTTAAGAACCTTGCCCCAAATATTTTTCTAATGGTCTAAATGCTATTGACCCAATCTCAACCTTAGTCATCAGTTTATTTGTACTGCCATCTGCTGTCAGGATTACACTACTGCTATGCCAGTAATATTTTAATTTTTGCAATTAATGAAACAGCAAAAGGCAGGCATAATATTCCTACTCACACCTTATAAGTTTTTGTTCTGTGACATATGCATTAAATAATTGTTCAACACCACATGCTAAACACAACTCTACATACAAATCAGTGTAGTTTTAATTGCTAGCACAACAGTCCTGCAGACATGAAGGAATATTGCTTGGGACTGCTTTCATGTGAGGAAGTACTAGCAGGACTGGATTCTTATCCCCAAAAATTACAGTATCATAATATACTAGTATAGTATCATTTACTTAACTGAGAGTTCTGATATTGGTTGCTATAGGAAGTATATTAGGAAGTATATTAGGAGGCTCAGATAACCTGTACAAAATGATAGTATACTGAGACAAGGCTTTTGCTCATAACAGTTAATAAAAGACGGAAAAACAAAAGATCAAAACGCAACAGCGAAAAAACAACACCAAAACAAGAGAGACAATTAGATGACTTCCTTATAGCAAAGATCTGTTAAAGTTTCTTTTAAAGATCTTTCAATTTAAACAATATTGTTCAAGAGAATCCTGATTCAGATTAATTAACTTGCATTGCTAGTAGGATCTGAAGCTACACCCATACACAGACTTGTACACTGTACCTTTTATCTGAGGAACTCTCCCAGATCCTCCCACACAGATAAGGGAAAAGCATAGTTTGTGGACTGTGTCCGGCTAAAATTAGTGCAAACCACCAGTATGATCTGTTTCCCATATACAGGATCATAGGGCTGGAAGGGATCTCACAAGGTCAACTAGTTCAGCCCCTTAGTCAGGGATGATCCTGCCCTGAGCAAACAAGGTGTCCGTCTGACTGCTCTTGAAAACTTCAAGGATGGAGATTCCAGAACTCCTCTAAATAGCCTATTCCAATGCTTGACCACCTTCATAGTCAGAAGGTTCTTCCCAATCTCCAAACTCAATTTTCTCTGATGCAGCTTGAGACCATTGCTCCTGGGTATTTGAAGACTTTCCAAATTGTACCCCCCTCCAAGTCTTCTGCAGACTAAATAACCCAAGTTCTTTCAACCTTTTCTCACAAGTCATGCTTTTGTTGCATACTTAATCTATGCCAGCAGTTTTCAAACTTTCTAAAGACTTGGAATCCTTTTACATCACTTCTGCTGTGCAACCCCTATGCCAGACTCCACACAGTCCAGGGGCCCTGGCCCTGCAGGCAGAGCACTGCCATTACCTCCAATCTCTCTGCAGAACCCCTGATGACCTACTGCAGAACCCCAGGGTTCCATGGAAAAGCTTGAAAATCACCAATTTATATGGAAACAAAACTACAGTAATTGTACACGAGTTATTTGCACAGTCTAAACTTTAGGATAAATAGTTGATACTTAGCAATCCCCAACTGGTTCTCCTGTATACAGCTGATTGCTTCTCCTGCACATGTTAATTTCTTCCAGTAGAAAAATGTCCAGGAACTGAATTGTACAGACATTCCTCCAGTTCCATGGTGGAAGAGCTTCACGGGCATGGTTTCCAGCCAGGGGGCACTAGGGGGTTGCTCCCTGGGCTATGCTCACTCTTAGGACAGCCCATTAATTGACTGTCTGCCCTGTCCCCTGCCTGGGAAGGGGGCAGGCTGTCAAGTGGCAGTTGGCAGCTGCTGAAAAGCAACAGCAGATACAGACAGCTAAGGAGGGTTTCAGCCCCGGGAGAATGCTCCCCAACCCCACCTATCAGCTGACTGGCACGAGGGAGACATTTTCTCATGGTGGAGAAGCAGACACAGCAGACTACCTCACCCTGTGCTGCTTCAGGCTGACCCACAGCAGTGCAGGGCAAAGCTGGGGCATTTAATTGCAGCAGCAAGCCTCACTCACCCCACTCTGCTCAGTGTCAGCTGGGCAGCCCACATGGCAAGGGGAAGCCAGAGGCGCTGAGAACCAGGCATGCAAAGGCTTTCCCCAACCTGGACTCCAAGCCCCTCCAGCTTTCAAGCTGCTGCCCCCACTGCCCAGCTAAGAGCAAGGGAAATCAGACAGAGAGCATTTCTTGCTGTGCTCAGGAGTTGCTGCTTCCTGACTGCTTCCCTTTGCCCTGCCCTTCCCTCCTGCCACTCAGCTGGGCAGTGGGGTCAGCAAATTAAAAGCCAGAGGGACCAGCAGTCTGGCTTGGGGAAAACCCAGGTCCCAGCCACTCTGGCTTCCCCCTGCCATCCAGCTGACCTGGAGCACAGTTGGGCAAGGCAACCTGGTATGTCTCAGCCACAAGGCTTGGGAATCTTGCCACCAGGGCAAAATGCCCGGACCCTACTCTGTACTGGAACTTTAGAGTGAGAAGCAAGTGGGGAGCAGCGGGTAACCGCTCCTCCTCTCACCTCCCGGTCTACAGGATGTGGGGGCAGGGGACAGCTGCTCCCACCACCTTCTGCAGACCAGAGACCCCAGTCTCAGGAAGACAAAGGAGCCTTTTCCTTGGTTCAACTCCTCTTGGTCCCTGGAAAGAGTTAAGGCAGAGGAAAGTTCAGATGTTTAGTTTCTTGTAAGGGAACTCTGGTTATTCCCCGATAATTTTTCCTGCCAGAGCAGCCATTTTTGATTTAGGAGAAGCAGCTTGGATAACTGCACACTTCGTGTTTCTACTGGGAGAACGGCAATTCTCCCCGTAAAAAATGAACACCTGTGTGGCCACTGACTATTTAAGCTAAAACAGGAACTCTACAGTCTCAGAAGAGTATATCAGAGAAGTTTAGCCATGTACCATTTTTATGGAACTTACTGTTTTTATGGAACTCCTTGACTTTTCTTCCCAAACATTATTGCTCAGCTCCAGCGTGCAGTGAACATTTGTTTCTCTTTCATAGGATCCAAAAAATAGTAATCTGAAAACAAAAAACAGCAGTACAAGTATTTTAACAATTTTATACACAGTCAAATTATATCAGTATATGCTTTAGGAACAACTTTTTTAAACTTATTCACCTTTTTCATACACTGTAACAACAGTTCTCTAGTGTTAAATTTAATTTGTACCAAAAAAGAAAGTTTTAAAAGACTTCTATGCCCTCTAGTGGAAGAACTGAATAAATAAAACTGGCCACAGTTTTACTGAAGACAGGGTAGAGATGCAGTTATCTATGCAAGTAATACTATAGAAATCATTTAGATATACTAAATGAACAGTGCATAATTTTTTGTGAGCCTGAGACCACTTCATCAGGTCCTGTGAAAGGACATGCACAGAGGATTCTATTAAACAGGGGCAGTAATTTCAGTATCTTCTTAAAAGCATTTCCAATACTCCCATCTTTAAGTAGATAAACTGCGTGTTTACAAGAAATGTTTTTTCTAGTCTCTTGACTATTTAAACATTCCTCCCACTGCCAAAACTTCACTACTGATTTGCTTGGTTCAACAAGATAAATAAAATTACTGCAACTTTTAAGCTAAGATTCCACTTTATAGCAGACTTATTTCTACTTAATGATGCCCGTATTCCATCATCGAGATGGCTTTTCTCCACATAAATGTTAACATCTCCCCCTTATTTTTTATGTATAAGCTTTTATCCTAAAAGATAGTAAAATTCTTCAACTGAATAATTTGCAGTATAAATGAAATGCACCAGCCTCGGTGCAGAGACACATTCAGGATGTGTAGGCTGCACAATAATAGGTGGCAGATGGATAGAACATTTTGGGATGATGCAAACTCTTCGTGCTCACAACAAGTACTGGCTTTTTGTTGTCTATACCTCAAACGTCAAATTCATCTCAGACCCTGGGCCGGGGTGGCAGCAGGTCAAGCAGGGCTATATGGGTACTGCCCTCAATCCCGTTTCCTCTTTGCCCCATGGCTGCTGCTGATAACTATGTCCAACAGGACCCCAAGTTCTGCAACAGTTCTGCCCCCAAATTCATACAGAACTAACAAAAATGGCATCTAGGGTCCCAACCTAAAAGATACTATGCAAAATAACTTCCAATACTCTGAAAATCATCACCCTGAAAGAACAGAGCAAGGTTGGAATTTTAACCTTAAATTAAAAAGACGGGTTCCCTGGGACTGGGAGGACTGAACTGTCAAGCTTTGGAAAAAGACTGCCAAGCAATTCAAGACCCTGCTATTTTTCTAGAGCAGCAACCAACCTGCCTTTTAACATTACATTAATTAGTAAACTGAGCAATTGACATATTTTGGATTCTGATCAAGGAACTGTTTAAAGAGATTAACACACAAATGTGTGTGCGCGCGCACACAGAAATGTTTTAAGTACAACTAAACTGTATGCAAGAGTGCGTATGTGTGTGAATGGGGAACAAGACAAAGGACGTTAGCAGCTCACAAAAGAAGTTATACTCCAGAGCCAAAACTGATATTCTGCCACGTTCATGAAACTCCATTCATTCTTAGCAACCGATACGTGCTCTTGAAAGGTGGTTCATGGTAACATGCTTGAGAATGCAGAACTTTGCAGTTATGAAGGATACACTTTTAAAATTATGTTCTACCAAAATCAAAGCCCAGTAGAAAAAGCTATTAATTATTACTGGACTCTGAAGAGCCCTTGTGGAGCAATCCTAGGGGGTGGTAGATGGGGAAGGTTGAAACAGGGGGAACCCTGTAGTATCTCTTCTGATTAGTCTGTTGCAGGCTCTCAGCAAGGCATGTTCTCATAAGACTTGCATTTCTGGTCTCAATTTAGGGAGAACTGGGTGAGAGCAGGACACTAGTTCTATTGCTGATACAGCTCTTCTTTTACTAGTTCTTCTCATGAAAGGCAACCAAATCTGACACATTGTATTGCTTAGCAGCTTTCTTCTTCCAACCCCCTCCCCCCCAAAATGTGAAATTAAACCACACAGTCAATATAAAATTTAAATGGATGTAACCACACTCTCATTTCAAGTTTCTGGGAGTTCCAGAAGTGATCCGTTATAGTATGAGTTGACATTTTAAGACTCATCTTACTATTTGGTTTTTACTGCCTGTCCTCCTCCTTCAGCCTACTTGTTCAAACTGTTTGTGACAGGATACGAATTAGCGAACTCAGATTAGCTATACACATATTTTCACTTTCACTACTTAGATCCACCCAAATGTTCCCCTATTATACTTTGGATACTATGCAGATGAAATGTGAGAGAAAAACTGGAGTCCAAGCAATGCTCACTATTAATCAAATTACACAAAAAGAGATAGTTGAAGCTGCAAAAATAGAAAGTTCTGAGTAATTCCTGCAGTGAGGGATGGGGGCTGGGGCAGGGGCTGCACAGCCAGGACAGGGCAGGGGGTGGGATGGAGCAGCTGCTTGCCCATGCAGATACAGGGGCGGGTGCAGTTTCCACTGCTGTGCGCACCCCCAGAGGAGGCATGGGGGGCACAGACCCCCTGGATCTGTGGGGCGAGGGGGGGCTGCTACTGTGCGCTCGAGGCTACAACCAACCCAAAGTTTGCTGTAGCCCCCACGCCGCCCCCCAGCACCACTCTGAACGCAGCCTGGGCCCAGGGCCCTGCCAGAAAGAGCCCAGCACACCTTCCGGCCCCAAGCATGCAGCGGCAGCCTGTCCTCACCCTGTGCACAGATCCGGGAGACACGTGCCCCACCATGCTTCCTCTGGGATGTGCACAATGGCAGGAGCCACCCCTCTGAAGCAGCTGTGGCTCTGTCCTGTGCCCCGCCCCGCCTGTGCAGCACCAGCTCCTACCCCAGCCCCACTGCCTCCCTTAATGCAAGGGCCTTGATCCGTCTCTGCACCTGCCCTCCCCCACAGACTTACCAGCTGGACACTGCTCTCTAAGCTGATCGGCTGCACCTCTGGCCACATGTATCCTGCAGCCATGTGCATGCACGTGGCATTTAATTGGCGACATTATTGGGTCATAGCAGCCAAAAAAGGCTAACTGCTGATGATGTCAATTTCCTTTTATCGGTGCTGATACAATATGGACCGATGTATCAGTGCATCTCTAGTGTAAAGGTATATGCTTTCCTTCAAGCCATCAAAAGCATAGTGCAGCAGCATGGAGAAAAAGATCCCAGAGTGTGGGTGCCAGAACACAACCCTGCTTCACTCCGCTTTTCATCTCAAACCTGTCAGAGTTTGATTCATCAAACTGAACTGTGGCCTGCATACTTTCATGGAAGGAGCAAATTCTGCCGTGTAAAGTTGCGGGGTATGCAATCTTTACCAGGAGACCTTGAACAAACCTGCTCTGCCGATAGTGCCAAAGGCTTTTGTCAGGTCAATAAATACTACATACAGTGGCTTATTTTGTCCTCTGCATTTTTCTTGAAGTAGGAGTAACGAGAATATCATGTTCACTTTTGATTTCCCTGCTCTGAATGCACACTGTGATTCCAGGTAGATGTGGTCAGCAAGTTGTTGCAAGCATTTCAGGATGACACTGGCAAAAGCCTTGCCTGTGACACTGAGGAGAGAGATGCTCCTATACTTGTTGCAGTCACTGTTGTCTCCCTTGCTCTTGTCGAGAGTGATGATGTTGGCACCATGCATGCCCTGGGGTGCTTGATCTTCCTTCCAGCAGCACACTAGAAGTTGATGAAGATGTGGTAGCAGGTTAGCCTTCCTGCACTTGAAAACCTCAGCTGGGATGCCAACCTCCCCCTGGTGCTTTTCTGCTTGTTAGAGAGTCTATGGCCTTGCCAAGTTCTTCAGGGGTAGGCTTTTTGTCTAGCTGTGCCGGTACACCTAGAGTTGGAAGTTGATCCAGTGCCTCTTTTGAAATGTCTGTTTCATGGGAGTAAAGCCCTAAGTAATATTCGACCCAGTCTGACATCTGCTTGTTCTTGTCAGTGATTTTTACTTTGCCATCTTGAGACTTGAGGGGGAAAACTTTAGTGACAGCTGGGCCAAGGGCTTTCTTCAGGCCATCATACATAACTTGCAGGTTTCCTGTGTCTGAGGCAAATTGTATGTCTTGACATAGGTCAGTCAGTCCAGCACTGGTTTGTGCTGAATCTGGTTATTTCTGTACCAATGTCCCAGCATGCTTCAGTTTAGCCTTGAAACTTTCTGTTGGATTCTGGTTGTGTTTCAGATAGGCTGTATTCTTGGCTTCAACAAGTGGTAGCTCTCTTCCAAGTATGCCTCAAACCAGTCTTTATTTGACAATTTCTTTTTCCCATATACTTCAGTGGCTGTTTCCTGGTAGTGTCTAAATTTTAGCATCTAAATAATTGGGTTTTTAAAGAACTTTCAAAGAAAAGCTTTAGGAATGATTCAGGACCACATTCCCATTGTCTTGTTTTTCTCCCAACCCATGCAACCATATGCCAAGTATGATGGGAAGGGAGAAGAAGATACAAAAAGGTCCAATCCTCCTTGTATGGTAAGGGAAGATACCATCCCTTGTAAGCCTCCAAGGCAGGGGTAGGCAATAATTTTGGCTGGAGGGCCACTTAATGAATTTTGGTGTCTTCAAGGACTACACTTTTTTCTCTCTCTCTCTTTACTCCCCCCATCATCCCCATCCCGCCCTGCAGCACATCCCAAACCCTACCCCGCCTGGAGCTGCAGGATGCCCCATCCCCACTTTGCCCAGAACCTTCTGGCCACATCCATAGCTAATACCAGCACCTGCCTGGCACAGAGGAAGCAGTCCTAGGTGGGTGCTGAAATCAGCTGTGGACAAGGCCAGCAGGTTCCAAATGGGGTTCAGGGAATCTGCCTGGATCCACAGCTGACGCTACTGCGTCAGCACTGGGAGGAAACAGTCCTGCCGGCTCACCCAGCAGAGCAGAAACAGCCCCACCTAACTAGCATCATGCAATGGCCAGAGCTGCTGAAGTTTCTATGGCAGGTCTGAGGCACTGTAAATTAGGAACTTAAAAATTAGCAAGCCCAAAATTACTCTCAAACTTACTTTCAGTGCCTCAGCTCCCCACTTGTAAAGTTGGGGCAATGCCGGCCTTTTACTTCATAAGGGAGCTAAAGCAGCTGAAGTTTGTGAGATACTCCAATAACAGAAGTGATGAGTGACATAAAAAAACCCAAGAAGAAGCAAATTACTCTATCCTAAGAGCAGAGTTTAAAGTAAAAGCTTGGCGCTACACACTGAACACTAAGAGGAAAAAAAACCATATAGCTGAACATTGTATATTTGTGCACTGGATGAAGCAGGGTGTGTATACAATGATCCTATAATTAAGGACTGAATCATGATGCATAGCAACAAGAAGCCCCATAACAAAGTTTTATAGACAATTATAGTTCTGAAACTTCTTAACTTTTGAGTGCCTTGTTTTTGTAATATCAGTATATGCCTTTAGAGGACAGCAGAGGTAGTTAGTGTCAGTGATTCAGACAGGGTCAAGGTCAACTGGAGTCTTAAATGAAGAAATGAGAAGACCAAAATGATGGCACTGAAATCTGCCAATGAATGCCTGCTGCTGATGGCAGATCTTGGGGGGGGGGGCAGAGCTACAAGAAGGGGTATGCAGCAAAACTGCGTTGCTGCTGTTTCTTCACATGACAAGGGTGCAGTAATGAGTTCCCTTGGTATTGCCCTTTATTGGCAAGTGAAGGGGAAGGGAAGCTAAAAATCCAAGGAGATGTGTAAAACAGTCCATCAAGGTGGCAGAAATTATCCTTCTAGCTCTTAAATGGGGCAGGCAAGGGAGTCCAATCTCTCCCCCAGTGTTGCCAGTATTTTTATTCTACACCTCTCAAAGAGCCCTGTGTGACCCTGTCTAACTTGTCCAATAGAAGAAGTATATTGCTCGGAAAACTGGAAGATATTCCTGACCCACACACCATGTATCTAGTGACTGAACTATGCCAACAGGCTTGGAAATTAAAAAGGTGAGGTGCTAAGAGTTACCATGCAGAGGAAATGTTTAAGTACTAAACATGTGTATGCGTTTGTACGCACGATAGAATGCATTTTACATACTACAGAGTCGTTTGACCCATTACATACATTTAAACAATTCTGGAGGGAATTTAATGTTCATATTTGCAAAATAATCACAACAGAAAGGAAATGGACATTTAGATTGTGCTGCAAACCAGCAAACCCACGGTAGTTTAAAAGGTATGACCTTACTGCCTTTTATATGCTATGTCTGCTTTGCCAAGCAATATAAAGATGGCATGCCTACCCCAAAGCATCTTTCAATCCAAGTGATGATGAAATCAACAGGAAGGAAATGGGGAAGGCAAAAGTAAAGACGATACTTAAGTGATCATTTGAGAAATTCATGTGCCTATCCAGGGTCAATTTCCCACTTCTTTCTACCAACTTCAAATATGACTAGTGCTTGTTTCCCCTGAGTCTGGATGAATGACTTAGGAAGATTTCAGAGGTATGATGAACTGATTCTGTAAGGAAATTCTAGTCACGAGGGAAGCAGCAGAATATGTAAAAAGCTTCAGGGCTTTGCTGCTTACGTGTAGAGGCCAGAAAAGACTTTTCTTCTCTTTATGAATGCTACTGTCTTCTGGGTGTTCCCCTCCCACAACCTTCCTCAGCAGCACTGGACATTGGCCACATCAAAGGCTGGGGGTGTATTGGTGCTCCTGTCCATGCCTACAAGTCTCCCTTACCTCTGGTGTTCTTTACCTGTGGCATATTATAGGATAGTGGTGCTGAACATCCAGCCTACAGTCTGATTTCAGCCCTCAGGGCTCGTCACAGGTCTAGCAATTTGGTGCTGGGGGAGCAGTGGCAATAGTAACAATTAATACTGCCACTAGTCGCCTATAGTGCCAAAATTTCCAGACCTGTGGGGAGCACTGTGGGCCGGATGACATGGCCCCACACACCAGATGGTGCAAAGCTGCTCTATGTCTGCATCTGGGATGCAGGGCCAGGCTAGCATGCTAGATTGCACCTACGCACTGACCCCACTCATGGGATCTGGCCTATAGACTGGGCTTGCACCACTCATCCAGCCCACAGGGCCAGAAAGTTGAGCACCACTGTTACAGAAGGTTTTTTGTTTGTGTGTGTGCCTTGCAGTTGTGGGTGAGGCTTGCAGTGGGTGGTGTTTAGCTATCTTTGGGTAAATGGTTGCCTGTGAATTCAAGAAACTTTGGACTATGACCTTGAAGGGCCCTACCAGTCCTATGTTGCCATTATGTCTCAGAATTACAGGGGAATGTACACATTCATCAGCGATGCTGTGTAAATGTGGTCAGCAAAAAAACAGTGGCCTGATAGCTTTAATTCTTAAGCAAGCCAAGGCAAAGAATTTCATGCAGAATATACTGTCCTGGGGAAAGAGGGATAGGTAAAGGGTTATCAAGCCTGTTGCAACTAGTCAGGAGATTGCAGAAGTCCGGCTGGTCTTCAAAACTGACGAAGAACCTGTTTTGTTGGAGGAGAGGGCACAGAGATCTCCATCCACAGGCTCTTTTAGGGGAGCTATGTAGGCTAAGCACACTTTTCCTTTCTACTCCCATTTCTATTTGCCCACCATTCCAGTCCACATGTGTTTGAACAAACTGAAATGAGCAAGCCCAAACCAAAAAGGATTTCCAGCAGTGAAGAGCCTCTGCTAACAACAAAAAATAAGCCAATTAAAAAACCTGCAAAACATTCCTCCTTCAATTTTAAAAAGAACTGTTGTTCTGTGGCAGGCAGGTCCAAATGAAGTCTGCCTGGAACTCGCGAGGCAGAAGGAACTTCAGAGGCTCAGCCATACTTCTCATGCCAACAGGTCTGGCTCCTGTTGAACTGGTTCCAGTTTCCTCTGGAAACTGTATATGGGTAAATGAGGAAGGGATGGGGTGGGGGGAGGGCTATTTTTTAGAAAAGCATAAACTCTGTTGAAAGTTAGGGAAATTTGAGCACCTAAATCACTGGAGCCTTAGAAATATTTTATTGTTTAAAAGTTGATTTTTCATAGTTTATGCAAACCACAAATGGTTTAAAAAAACCTGCATGTGACTGATTGTCTTTAGTTTGCCAATTCATATTTGATGGGGTGAACAGAAATACTGAAAAATAAAGGGGCTATAACTCAAGCTAAGTGGGCTTCAGAGTTTACTCCTTCCCTATGAACTGGATATTGAATTGAGATTTGATACAAGAGACATGTAAAATGTAAATCCGGGCAGTGCAGCTACCCTTTCAGACAACTTACCATATTTACTCAAATTCAAGACTAGGTTCCCCCACCCCCATCGGCATAGGAGGAAAAGCACTTCATTTTATAACTGCATACAAGGAAACCTCATTAATACACTGTCTATCATTAAACTGCTGTCAAAAGCAGCATGTACTCAGCAATGGAACCCAATATGAAGCTGATTAAATGCAGTCAACATGGAGCATGGCCCATATTGGGCAAACATCCTGATGGGAACCTACCACAAGGATAGGTTAGTGCAGCCCATCTGAATAAGATATACAGTAGTGCTCACTGCATGCAGTCTCTCTGTGCCAACTCATTTGCAAGTCATGGTGAGCCACTTCACTGAACACATTTCAATATCCTCTTCACTCCCACAGCTGAGTTGTGCCTTTCTTTCCCATTTCCAATTATTCTTGTTTTTTCACCACCCTGAAATGTCTGGCAAACATCAAATGGGGTCCCAAATAGTCCATCCAGAATTCCTCTAACATCTCTCTCAGCCTGGCACATGATTAGTGTGGCCCTGCCCTCCACGAGATGGAGCCAGATCAAGTTGCCTTGTGCTTCACCTGCATATACATTTCTGTAGAATCCTGGGACTTGTGACGAGAACACCCAGTTCCTACCATGAGTCGAGGGCAAACTAGCATGTGGATCCTTTGTTGTTGGGGAGGGAAGAGAATGGTATCTTAAGTATACACATACTGAGCAGCACATGGCTTGAAATGCTGTTGACCCTGCTAGGGTCCATCCCAACAAACTATTGTGATAAATCATGAGCCTTTTGGCTTTGAACTAATATCATGCATAGCTTGTATTATGTAAGTAGATATGAAAATGCTGCTTAAAAGTGTGTACACAGAAGATCTATGCTAAAACTTGCAGCAGTTTAAAAAAAAGGCAAAATGCATCCGTTCTGGATGAACTAAGTCTGTGGGTACCTGTCGCCATTGAACTATTTCAAGATCAGTGTTTCAAATTTGCCCCTCACCTCCATGTGCTCAGGGAAAACAGTCTAATAGTAGGGAGGGGGGAAGGGTGGAAGCAGAGGGCAAGGGGGCTGACCCTCCAGATTTAAATTTTCCTGTTGAAGCAGTGGGAAGGGGACAGATTAAAGGCAAACCTCCAATAATTAGATCCTATATCTGGAAAATTATAACAAATGTATACATTTTCCATATATAGAAACTAATAATTGAAGGGTCATCTTGTATTCAAGTAAATATGGTATTTCTTTAAAAGCCTTTCTGAAGTTTTTAGGAGACCAGAAAAAAAAAAAAAGACCCAACAGACTGTGTGCACTAAGCACCAAGTACCCTCACTGGATTTGAACAACATGTAAAGGATTTTTCATAAGACTACCACAAACCCTTTGAGGGACATGTCTGTGAAAATATGGATGTCTGCTATCAAATTTTTTAACATAAAAAAGTTCAGTGTTATAGGGACTAGGATATCCCTCAAGCCAAATCACTAAAGCATTCCTACATTACCACATTCTGCACCTGTTATATGAACAATGATTAAAGAGCTAGTAAAAAGACTGTCCAAGGTCTGGAAGTAACAAAAACTTGTTAAAGTCAGCAATGGGACATTTGGTTCTGGTGGAGATCAGATTAAACACCTTATTTATAATCTATTTTTACGCAACTAACAGACGCTTGAAAAATAACTCCATACTTTCATATTTTGCCTTTATCCCATCCAGTGAAAAATGATTCTTCAGCTGAATTATAATGTGACTGTAAATAAGAGTTCTTGTTTATTCATTTGTGCACTATATTTATGTCACTGGAGGTCCAAGAATCTTCACTAACTGGCTGCTGAGTCAACTTATGGAGCAAAAAAATATAATGGATTTTACTCTTCTATTCTGCTGATTTTCAACTACATTTATTTTTACCCCTACAATATTTCAGAATCAGTTAAATATTCCTCAGATTACAAGAGTTTCAAAACTAAATCATTTTTTGTGAATTGTACAGTGAATGCTATACAAAAGACTAAAACATGCTTTCACATACCAGTGTTATTTGCTACTGTGTTTTTTCATTTAAAGTTTTGTCAAGTTTGTCCACCCCTGAATCATGCATTTCAGTTATTTTACCCATGACATATATTCTAATATTATAGGAGCTAAACATTTAAACCTCTTTACTTTACAAATATGAAGTTCTGTAAATAAATATTTAGGGGCAGATCTAGAAGAGCTGCAATGACACAGCTACATCCCCCCTAGGCCGTGCTACTGGCGCCTCCGAGGAATTTGAAGAAGTCCCCAAAGCAGAAAAGAATCCTCTCTTCTGCTCCGTTCTCAGAGTCACGTCCCCCCTCCCTTCCTCTCCATCCCCCCAGCTGCCGTCTTGGGGCCGGGGGTATGTTCAGAGTTGTTCCTGCTCATTCCAGCTGAGCTGCATGGGGGCTGGGCTCACCTAGGGCAGCAACAGCAATGGCAGCTTCCTGTGCCTGCTCCTGGGGGGACTGGCAGTGTGAAGCAACCCACTCCCTCCCTATTGCTGCTGCCACTGTTTCCCAGCTAAGCCCACCCCTCGCACTGCCTAGCTGAAGCAGGCAGGAGCAGCTCTTAAGCTGAAGTGGGGGAATGCTTACCTGCTCTGGGAACTTTAAAAAGTCCCTAGAGGCTACTGCAGCAGAGTCTGCCTGCGCTGGGGTAGAAGGCTTGGAGCAAGCCTGCAGCCACCTCTGCAGTGTGGGTGGCTGCTCCTGCATCCCCCTTTGCCACCCCTGTATGTGTTAGTTTACAAAACTTTATGCAATTGCATGTCTCAGAGGCTTGGTAATGAGGAAAACAACATTCCATGTTCAAAGGAAATTTCAGAAACGCAAAGATCGTTCAGTGGTTAGCCATGTTCGATTCCAGATAATGGTGCAATAAAAGAGATCTCCTCCTAAAATCCTTCCCCCTCACATTTTGAAACAGAGATTGAGAGCCATATGAAAGGAAGTGAACTATATTCCCGAATTTTAAGACTCTATTAAGGCTTGTTGTTATATCATGTACTTAGAAATCAGCAACAGCTTGTTAGTCTAGAAAGACAACCAAAGAGACCTGGTCATACCTGGTACATTCTATTAATGTAACTTTAAGTCGGCCTTCTGTCAGTGGAAAATCTTGTATGCTGAGATCCCGATCTTCATACTCTTCAGGTGACATTACTTGAAATGGAAAAAATGGCTTGAACCTGACAAAATAAAATATAAGAACTCTCAATTTTTGTCAATATCTTATCTTAAATAGTACAAAACACACAATTGAGAAGGAAGGCACAAAGAATGCACGTGTGCATGTGCACATACATATTGTCTCTCTTATAGGGCAATAGTGTTTCTTGAAATAAGAACACCTTATTAAGAACTTGACTAAAAGTCTGACGACCAAAATAAGCCCTTCGGAGCTACTGTAAATTAGCTCATGCAGAAGAAGCCGAAAACTGTTTTAAACAGCAGAAATATGAATGCTTCACTTCATTTTGATCATTTAAATGGCACACTCAACAGGGCAACTAATTTTGAAAATAAAGAAAGCTTATCAGTTCACATAATAAATGTTTATATTACCAGTGTATTTTATTTGAGAATGTCTTATTGCAGTCATCATCTCTTGAGAAGCTTAGTATAAATTTGCAACTTATTTAAAAATCAGTGGATTTAGCTGATCAAGGAGAAAAAAAAAAAACTGCAGAAAAATATTTAAATACCATGGCATAAGTTTTCATATATTAAGATACTGATACACTTAGAAAGCTGGAACCTGACAAACAAGATACTATTAGTATCATTATGCAGATTAGTACTCTATTTTTCAGGCTAAACCTTGGCATCACTTGAAAGAACCATCTTTAGCGTGCTGTTTGACTAAGAGTTCAATGTAAAAATAAAACCAAATATTAAACCACCTTCCTCTGCCTGTCACGTGCAGATTCTGTATACCTCCATCTGCATTTTAATTCTTTTTTTTCTCTAAGACTGATAAAGAAAAGGAGCACATATTTCCCCACATTTGCAGGACATGCTCTATTAATGAATTAAACACAGAAATATCAGGGGCTATGGTAAAAATCATTGCACTCTCACTCTGACAGTCTATTTATATTCTTAAGTGATCCTACCTTAGATCCCATTTTTAGTCAACCCATTTATATAATAATATTTTGGAAACATTTGTTGAGCGTTTAATTTACATGTGAGAACTTTCGGTTTTTCTTTATTGACTGTATGTTCATTTCCCACTATGTTTTTTGTCCCCATTCTGTGTCATCTGTGTCACTGTATTTTTAGTTATCAGCTTTGTTTAGAGTACTTGTTAACTGCAATATATGAACATCCCTGTGTGTGGAAGGCATTTGGTATTTCATTAGAATAAACAGACATCTTTCATGAACACTGTTTGACCACTGGAGTCAATTGTTTACCACATTCTGGAGAACAGTGTATACAGGAAGCAGTCATATGCATCTCAAGTGACTTTTCTTTTACTTGAAAATAAATAATCAAATCCCCTTTCACTGATGACACAGCCCTTAAGAGGAAGCAAAACATTCTGACTTGAGACCCTTTAATTTCCATCCTACCTTCCACGTATTCTTATTCAGAATAGCAGGCCCCAAATCATGTCTGAACACAGCATTTTTTTCTGTTCTTGTGAATAAACAGGCCTTAACACTTCAGTTATTTTATCAAAAACCAATTTAATTCCTTGGTCTATCCAGAAGTCAGTTTTTCCCTCTTGACTGTGGGGGGGGCGGGGGGACCCTAAACCTTGTTTAAAGAGTAGTTTTAAGAACTAAACTCTCAGAGTACTCCATTTCTAAAAATGTAATTGCTAGAAGGAGGTAGTAACAGTGTTTTTAAAATAAGTCCCACATCTAAATCCTCCTTGCCCCCACTCCCACCACTCTTTATAATGATATAAGAATATGAAGCAGTAAGAAAGCTTAACATTTTTACCAGCTGAACCTTTAACTCCCAAGTGCAGATCTCACCTAACTTAAGTCTGGTTTGTTATTTCACCCTTAATTCTACTTCAATGTCTTAAAAATTGAGACAAACTACTCATCCTATTCATTTCGTATTAAAAACAGAATTAGCATCATTTTAAATTTAAAAAATCTGTGAGCTAATGAATTTCCTTGCCTTGCATATACCATCCTACCATCCAGAGGTCTTGATAAAGGACCAGGACCCATCTGTGCAAGGACTGTGTGAAGAAAACGGAGACAGTCCTTGCTCCACAGAACTTACAAATTTAGTGTAACTGACTGCATTGGGTCTGCATTATGAGATTTTTTTTTCTTTTAAAATTGTGCCTTCAATTCACGCTTTGTTAGCTTAAAATTATCTGTTTCTGCAGCTAAAATGAAGAATGCTGTCAAACTCTGAGTAAGCAAATACTTTTAGACTTAGGATCTTCCAGTGTGTGTATTAGCTTCATTTCCAACAGAATGAATGTGAATAAATACTGAAATGGAATAAACTTTTCCTATTAAATTCTAGTTCAGGGATGGGCAATTATTTCAGGTGGAGGGACGCTTACTGAGTTTTGTCAAGCCATCTTCTTCTAACCTCCATACACAGACCCTCTATAATAAGCCTGCAACAGATTTCAGTGTCCATTTTTTCCCCCTTTCCACTCACAGGAAAATCCTTCAGGCCATTCCATTCTTAAAAGGCACACAGACCCCAACAACAGTTGCTGCTTAGTGGCAGCATTGCCTGTAGTGAGGAATGCTCTCCTATAGAGCTGTCATTGTTTGACCAAACAGGATTGCTAGAAAACAATACAAGATGCTCTCCACTTCCACCCAGAGGCCAGGTTTCCTACTTCCACGCCTCTGCAACAGACAAGCCTAGGAACAATCTTTATATTACAGAACAAAAGATTTGCAAAGATACACATGGTGTTTTAGTCAAAAGGCTATCTTAATATTAATATGCTTTATAAGACTTGGTCAACAGATCCAAGTTCTATTTCCAGCTCTACAACAGATTTCTTGTTAACTTAGTGATTTAAGATCTCAATGTACCTAATTCCTACCCTCCCCCCCACCCTTTAAGGAGGGGACAACATTTCAGTAGTATAACTGTTCTCAGTTTGATTTAAAATTAGATTTAGGCCACCTGTCTTTATCAAAACTTCATACTGAATACAAACATGGGCAGATCCAGGATTCTGTAAAAACGGGGTATGGAAGCAGTGGCCAATGCTGCAAGAATGACAGTGCTCTTGCTCCCCCCGCCTCCCCAGTCAACTGGGGCAGGAACCAGACTGCAGGAACAGCAGCCAGGGACTTCTGTTAAATCCTGAAGCAGGTAAGATTTCCACATCCCTCCCTCACCCCACATACTCTCAAGTCCCTCTTCCCTTCCTCTCCGTATTGAGGAGCACGTCCCCTTGCTCCACCCCTCCCCACCCCATGCTACACTTCTCCTGTCCACCGCTGCTGCCTACCCCGGCTGACCCAGGGGCAGGAAGAACTCCCCAGCTGTTCCTGCCCAGCTCCAGCCAACCTACATGGGGAGCTGGGCTCAGCCAGGGACAGCAGCAGTTGGTAGGCCCCCCCCCCCCCAGGAGCTTGCTCCTAGGGAAACTAGGCAGGGAAAAGTAACCCATCCTTCTGCTACTGCTGTCCCCAGCTGAGCCAGTCTTCCCAAGAAATGAGTCTGGAGCTTCTCCTACCCCGAAGTCAGCCAGGGACAAGCAGCAGGCAGGAGAAGCAGGGAGATGGGAGGGTAGGATATGTATTGCTGAGGATGGAAGGGAAAGGCTGGAGGGAAAAACACTGTGGGGACTTGAGAGTCCCTGGATGCTGCTCCTGTAGTCTGAAAGAGGGTGAAGCCATGCTGCTGCACCTCCTCTGGATCTGCCCCTGAATACAAATCCTACTCATTTTACTGACCTACAGAGATCCTGATACATAGGAACACTATAGTACACTGCTTCATCTTGCTGTCTTCCTTTAAGAGGTACAATTAATTCTTCTAGCCTTCTCCTCCCTAAAACAGATATACACAACATGGTTTCTTCTCTTTACACATGAAGACTATAGCTGAAGCCTGATGCTTATGAAGGGTTTCTATGCATCTCCCTCCCAAGATGTGCGCCATAAAAGCTTGTCCATATTAATCACTATGACCACTTTTATGTAGATTCCAGTCTATCAAAACCCATACCCAAGACATTATATATGCAAGATCACTCCAAATGCAATCTGTGCACTGCAACAAGATTGCATCGGTGTTTACACCCTATATGTGCTTTCTCTGAGGTCTAGAACAAGTACCTGAGATACCATAGACAAGCTCCACTCCTCAATTAAAAAAAACCCCTTCTAAAGCCCATCCATTCTTTGAAACACACTACATTATATATTTAATACACTGTGGGTGCATCTACATGTGTGCTTTACTGCAGAGCAGACTACCTAGTTCAGGGGTGGGCAATTATTTTGGGCAGAGGGCCGCTTACTGAGTTTTGGCAAGCCATCGAGGGCTGCATGATAGGCAGCCAGGGGCAGATGAATATTAATTTTCTGAACTTTTTAGGGGCCCCGCAGGCTGAACAGAATGGCCTGGCAGGCTGCATCTGGCCCCCGGGCCACATTTTGCCCACCCCGACCTAGTTGCACAGTAAAGTGTCACCACCTACACATGTTCTGATATTACGGTGCAGTAAACAAACTCCGCTATAAGATCGTACTGTTAGGGGCGGTACTGACTTATGGCAGAGTAACTGACCATGATGAAATGCATGTGACGATGGTGACCGCAGGCGCAAATTGCACCTGGTCAGCCCAGGCAGCAGGAGGCCAGACTCCTGCCTGCCGTCCAGCCATACGACTCTGCAATTTCAGCACTCTTGTGCTCCAGCCGTTGCCCGACACCACCACGCCAGAACCCCAGAGCTGACTTCTCCCCACCCCCACCCCCCAACTCTGCTGCCAGCTCAGGCCTCCTTTCTGTCCCAGATGCACATGTAGATGCTATGCCAAGGAGCAGTGTTCTTGGGATCAAAGCGCTCCTGAGTTTATTGTGTTCCACTAATTGCATATGTAGATGTACCCAGTGTGTCACTGTACTAACATGTAAAGAACTGCCATTTCCTGGATCAGATTATAGGTCCATCTAGCCCAGTATCCCGCGTCACACGGTGACTTTAAGACCGAGGAAAAAAATGTCCAAAACATTAAGGTAATCGAGTTAAATAGAAAAATCAAGACAGTATAATACATATCCTGTACTTTTATAGTTCATGTCAGTGGCTGTCAACCAAGGTGCTTTCAAGGGTGCCATGGAGCCAACACTGGCAACACTGCTATGGCTGGGTGAAACTGTCTGGCATGCCTTTTTCCAGGAGGGGCATACATAACCAGTTTACCATAAACCTAACGTGCCTGCTTGCGTCTCAGCTGCTTCCTGGTCTTGTTCCACATGCCCCTCCTGTAAACGAGGATGCTAGGCAGAGCAGCAGCCTGCACATAAAGTAGGTAACCTGAGACGTGGAACAGTGGTTCTCAACTGGGGTGCTGCTAAATTCAGAAAAGTTATGCAGAAGCACCTTAAGTCTAAAAAGTTCATCATCACTGGTTTATGCTAATGCTTATACTTCATTAAGGAAAACAGAGATGAGAAATATAGGAATATCATCACAGCGACAAATCTTAACATGAGGAATTCACTGACTCTGTATCTTATTCTCTCAGTTTAATGGCTTATGGCATTTAATCACCTCTTAGGAAAAGAATGAGAGAGAGAGATTTCTAACAGCCTGAAAGGTGAAGCAAAAGGAATGCAATGTGGGAAGTCTGGGGGGAAGGATTTTTGCTTGCTGGCTCATCTTTAAGCTATTAGAGACGTATGGCCTATCTACGCTGATTCTGTAATTGTGCTAGAAAATACCATGGTGAAGTACTGCAGGTCTGCTCTGAGCACTAAAGCCAGGGAAAAAAAAGAAACAAAACGTAGCTGGTGTTTGGCATGCACCCAATGCAACCCTCTAGTTCTCTGCCTCAGGTACGCTTGCTGGAATTCATTCAGAACTGCTCTAACTGTGGCTGTATTACGTTTTTTTGAGCTGCAGCATGGGTGGAATGGGTGTGCAGTACTTCACTGCAGCACTTCCTAGCATGGGATGGAGATGGTAAGGGTATGTCCCAAAAGGTTTAAAACTTACGTCTTGGAAATTTAGGACTTTTACTTCAGAAAAAGCAGACAGATCATGGACAACTGGAAGATCTCTCAAATGCAAAGTGAAATCAGAATTTGAAGAGGAGCAATTTTTAATTACATTGCTCAGAACTGAGTTAAACCCTAAGAATCAGTATTTCAGAACTGAAAGAAAAGCTCTCTGCAAAAGTTTCAGTACTCCTGATCTTTCCTTTTTTAGACTCCGATAGTTCCTAATTTGTCTCCAGTTATTCAAGGGTCTCAATCAAAATTGGGAAGAAAAGATTTGATAGTCTTTTATCTAGTTTGTTTAGACTTCGAAACAAGAGTTCTCCTCCACTATTGCAAATATCTTTCCACATCAAAAAAAAAACCAACCACAAAAGCTGTTCTCTTATACTTTCAGTTAAATACTGAATTGTTTCCTGTCCTCTAATATAGCTGTCAAACTGAGGAACAGAGAAAGTCATTTTAACCTAGTGTCAGAAGTAACATATTGACTTGAATACAAGACACGCCCCTCCCCCATTTAAACATGGATGGGGGGGCGGGGGAAGCCTTTTCTTAGATTTAAATACTGAGCTGAAGCAGGCGGGTGCTATGGCCATGGCTCGGACCAGGGACGAAGCTGCAGCCTAATTATTATCAGGTCATCTTAAACTCGCACTTTGGGATTTGGATAAACATGGTAGCTCTTAGAACGTTAATAAGGTTTTTTTAGACAACATTTATTTAAGCAAAATATGTTGTTAGCATAAATAGAATAAGATTGCTCTTACTTTTCTGAACAATCAATTTCAAATCCAAATGACAAGGGCATCAAATAAAGTTTTAAAAATACACTGAACCGTTACTATGCCTCCTTAAAAACAAATCAACATTTCTTCCGAAGCTGAGCTACAAACAACATCATCGCGTGTGTGTTAAATTCAAGCAGAACATTATTAAAAAATCCTTATTAAATCGGGAAAGAAAGGAGCATTTCAGTTTGAGGCAAAGAACAAATTTAGAGGCAAACTCATCCAATCAGTCTGCACAAGTAAGCTCTGTGAGAACACATTAAGAATTACTTTTACAGTGTAAACAAGCCCTTGAATAGGAATAATTCATTTCAAATATAGCAGCAGAGAAAACAAGCAACAAAATTATGTTAACATAACACTGACGGTCAGATGATCAGACCAAGGAAGAATTAGACATAAGTACTCTTTGAGTGTAACTAATTAAAGATAGTACTCTTAAAACAGCCTTAGACTCGGATCTTTTGTGTAGAAAACCAAAAAAATACTGAATAAATTTATTCAAACCTTCTGTCTAAAACCGGTTAGCATAAAGAAAACTTCATAATATATATATATTCTGCATCCCACTATGCCAATAAAGCCATGAATGGTGGCAATTTTAGCACATTTCGACTTTCTTGTTTTATGTTTAACTTCACAGATAACCATCTTGTAAATTAAATTTGAAAAACAATACAGCTTGGCACTTCCATTTTGGGGATACTCATAGGGAACTCCTTCCTGATCTCTTTTTTTTTTTAAATTTGGGATGAATCCTCTCCATCTAATTAGAATGCAGTTGTAGTTAACGCTTGCATTTAAAAGTGTGTCTGACCCAAATTAACATTAGTGTATTAGCTACTACACAGCAACTGTATTGTTGGCTTTAAGCCAGATTTTTGTACCAAACAGGAATAGTCTTTTATACCTTAGCTTAATCTAATTAGCCTGTTAGCTAAAATTAACTGCTACCACCAATATCTACTTAGCTGTCATGTTTTCAGTAGCATCTGGAAACAAGGAGGAAAGGAAGCTCCATTTGGCTAAGGACAAACAAAGATGTACTTCACTCTTTTTAGTGCAAGGATATCCAGAATCACGGGCAAAAATACTGAAGGGACAAACTCCAGAATATCTAAGCAATCCAGCAGAAGAATTGGACTGCTTTGAGAAAAAACAATTCTTTTTCAATGCAAAAGAAAGGTTAGAATTTTGTAGACTAAGTCAGCTTCAGGTGACAGGTGAGAGCAGGATCATATAACAATAAGTTTTGAGAAAAGAAGAAAGAGTTTTAAATTATTCAGCTGTTTGGCTGAGCAAATGTAATGACAGGGATGTCTAAAATCATTACTTGGATTTCGGCTTACCACTTGAGTTATATAACTTTCAGCATTCTATTACTGTCATTAAAAAGATTAGCTGGTGTTCGGTTCATTAATTTCCAGTAAAAGTAACATATTCATTTTAGAACACAAAATATATTAACTTAATAGTTAATATTATTATGCCCTTACTTGAAGTCTTTAAAATTTAACAGGACAGGTAAACTAGCACACAAAAGTACAATAATATGTAACGTGCACAAATGTAAATGTTTAGTGAAAAGGATTATTTTGTGAGGAGTTCGTAGAAGATATTTACTTCAAACCATATTTACTAAAACATAAGAAGCAAAAACAAAGCATCTTTCAAGGCTAAACTACATTTAATAAAACATTATTTTTTAACTATTAAGTGACCCCCCCCCCCAAGGTTATGATTACTATATCATGCTTGAAAGAATAAATTCTACACTTCAATTCTGGGGATACCGATATAAAGCAGTCTTTTTTTATTTCTATTTAAATAGTACTTTTTTGGTTTCGACACAAAACTATAATTCGGATTTTTCATAAATCTGAATTTAAAAATTAGTTACACGTTAACAAACTGGATTCTTAACTGGCTGGAAAAACAACAACAAGCCATCCTAGAAGGCATTAAGTTCAAATTCTCTGGCATTTTGTCAGCTACATGAAAAAACTGCTTAACAAGTTAAATAATCCTGTTAATAACATGTTTAAAAGTGTGTCAGAAGCTGATAAATGTAGTGGATCAGCTGTGCCATGATATGTTGCGGCACAGCTGATCCGCTTCATTAGATGCAGCACACTGCCCTACGTCCCACCCTTGAAGGCACAGAACAAGAGGTGATGCAATTTACGTCCTTTTGCCGCTCAGGCAGACCCTTCCCCACACCATCTCAAAGGTAGTAGGGCCTTCATGTTATAGTGTGTGGATTTTCTAGATTTTATGAAAAATACGCAAATCTGTTTCTGACCGTTTTAGTATTCTACCCACCACAGCATGGATTTTATTCTCTTACCAATATGTGGGAAGTTCATATGCATAAATTCACAACACACTGAAGAGGCACATTTTAGTCAAAAATCACCACTAGAAGGAGGAAATTAGTATCTGTTTTTCTATGACGTTGTACCAGATGCTCAGGTTACACTCCTCCCTATGACTAAGCAGTGAAACATGAGCAACATGTGTGAAGATAAGGACAGAACTTATCACAGAATCCTTCACAGGAGAATTTGTTAGAGTTCTTGTACGTGGCACCTGTCCAGATGCTGAAAGGGTTAAATTCATACAATCCCTACAGTACCACATCTACTCCACAGTAGCTCAATATAACAGCATTGTTTTCAGTCAACACCTACGTTTTCTAGGACAGGAGTGGTCTCCTGCATGGATGTCACAAGGGGCACGGACAGCTTTAGTGCATGGCACATGCAGACTGCGTATAGGTCAGGAAGCAGAAAGCAAAGCAGCAGATCCAGAGAGGGTAGAGGGCTGGGAGCAGAAAGCAGAGCCCCAGATTGGACAGAAGAATGGGATCAAAATGGTACATAGGGAGGGTACAGGGCTCATTTGTGGCATGCTTGCCAAAAAGGTTGGCCCTCACTGCTCTAGAACAATTAGTGATCTTGGGTGCTGTACCCAGAAAAAGTAAGCCTAGTGCGGGACACTTTTCAGCATCACTCCATCTTTAAGGTGTTTCAAACTGGGCATTCAAAATTACTAATTAGTTTTGAATGTTTGAGCATCGGTCCACAGAGCCAGGTAAAACATGCACTAAATTCGGGGGGCTTCCCCTGTTTCTTTATCAGAAGTCATCACACAAATGGTAAAATACCTTAAATATTTACTACTACTCAAGTGTTTCCGAGTGCTAAAATAAACAAGCTGCAAAATCCTGAAGTAGATGCACCAGCCCAATTTCTTAAATTTACACAGAGCTACTGGAAGTTGGAGAGCAGTGAGAGGTGGAGGGGAGCAGTGATTCTGTAGAAAGAGCGAGGTAAGTCTTTGTTCGTCTTTAGCCAAACGCAGCTTCCTTCCCTCGTCGTTTCCTGATGCTACTGAAAACATGACAGATAAGTAGATACTTGTAGTAGCAGTTAGTTTCAGCAACTGGCTAATTAGATTGAACCGGTGGACCTCCACCCACCTCAAGAACTACAGACCCCAGAAAACATCTGAATGCCTGGCTGCCGGGAGACACTCGGTCCTCAGGACTATGCAAGACAGGCAAAGTTTTCTGCTGTTTGTCTTGCGCTTAAAATTGTAACTTGCTGTACTCAATAAATGCTCTCTTCCAAGAACAGACTATTCTCGTCCAAGCCATTTTCATAACTTCAACACCACCACCTACATTCTAACACTAAGGTTAGGTAAGAGCTGGTACAGACCCAGTTGCCCTCCAGCCACTTCATCCATTGCCACTGAAGCAGCCCCACCTCCTCAGCCAACACCCCCACTGCCACTGTGCACTACATGGAAATGGATTACACGTGCCAGAGGTAGAGCCACCTTCACTGTGCATCCTGCGGACATGAGGTACATGACAGCAGCAGCAGCTCTGGCTCAGCCCTGGGACATGCTACCCGCTACCCTGGGCTGGATCTGGCTCGCAAGGAACCCTGGGGTCAAGATCCAGGGCAGGAGGTAGATTTGACACCCCTGGCTTAGCATCTGGTTAAGATTTTCTGCAAACATATTTGTGCTGTCAGTGGGTACATCTACATGTTCTAGCCTAATAACTACTGTGCAGTAGCGTATTAGCACGGGTTCTGCTCGGCATGCTACTGTGCAACAACATTAGGCTACTACGCAGTTTGCATCTCATGTAGATGCACCCAGTGTGTTCTGCTTAGGGCTTTAACAGTTCATTTGTACATTTGACCGCTATGCTGTGGTTTGTACAAAGGAGATTTAACCCTGATTCAGAGGTTGATGACAAAGCCCAGTACAGTTGCCTGAAGTTAAGTCCTAAATCCTAGAGGCTTTAAACTAATTTCACATTTTCCACTGGTCCCTGCATTAGTAAAGACTGACATGCTCAAAGAGCCCTGAGTCAAGAAAGCATTTATTGCATATTTATCTTCAAATACATGCTTAAAAGTTAAGCAGGTGCTTACATGCTTTCCTGGACTGGATCATGCTAGAGGGGTTTTCATTCATCTTTTCCTCTGTTTGCCTTTTGAGGTGGGTTGGTCAATGTGGAATCAAAAGACTATGGTGATGGGCTACTGGGATAACAAAGGGTGAGGCAGAGGGGAATAATTTCCCCAGGAGGAAGAATATCCTTGTTAAAAGCACTCAAAAGAAAAAGAATTTGCTCTAGTCCCTGGAGGCTGAAAGACTGGACTAGGTGCGCCTGGATCAATAAGCATGCTAGCAGACAGCTTTTAGCTGATCACAATACAGCTTGACTAGATGTAAACTCCTATAATTAACATTTATCCAATGGAAGAGAAGGAGTTTTTTTTCAGCCTACAGACAACGCAATGTTATGTTTCAAAATGAAGAGGCAACTTGAGTACTATATATCATATACAACATGTTCACATTTTTTAAACAATATTTTTTAGGGCACTGAAAAAGAATAAACGCTGTCTCACATAATTCTCTAGCAAAAAGCTCTCTCATTTCTGTAGTACCTTTGTTCATAAGAAAGTCTCAAACCTTTAAACAATCCTGGAGAGATGGGTATATTAACTATATTTTAGGAACAAAAAAGCAATACCACTAGCAGAAATGACGAGAATGAGGCATAGTTGCTTATTACCAGACTCTGCTCTTAACTCCTAATCCTCACTTTTCACCACCAATACCCTTCTGCTTCCCCAGTTCCACACGATGAAAACCACCAGTATCCCTCACAGCAGCTTCTGCTAAGTCTAAGAGTTGACTGTATCTGCAAAATGCCTTTTTACTCTTGAACATAATGCAACAGTGGTAAGGGAATTGGCATATTTTTTTTAAATGTTCCACGGATACTACATTTCAGACTCCACAGTTTTCAACCCAACATCCTCCACAAGCACATTCTGAGAAATGACACAGGTCGCATTAGTCCCACTGTCAGTAAAAAACACAATCAAACCCATTTTCCATCTATCCATCAAGTCTTCTCTCCTTCAGTCACTTCAAACAAACAAACATGATGTGGCAGTAATTGTAACCCATCATCAGATTCATGCCCCAACGACTTTTCAATATAATGCAAATAAACAAGTAAATGGATGAGTCTATACTGGTCAGTATGATGCAAAAAGTTGGTCTGATCCAGTGAGCACCATGGGACTGCAGAGCCGATGGTCAAATTTAAGGTGAAAAAGTACAAAATCAGAAATTCAGGATACCTGATGGTACAGCAACAGCCAGATGGTTTAACAGTATTACTATCAATCTATAACTGCAAAAAGTGCAGATATTCTCAGATTTAATGCTTTAACATTCTCTAAATTGACCAAACAAAAATATGAATTTTTAGTTTTAAGAATAAAGTATTAGTGCCTGTTTTGTCTCCCCTCTCCTATAATCCAACTAGTTCTATTAATGATTGTGGCACCTGTAACTTCATTAGTTTTTCTCATTTGAATTTCATTGATTAAGAAACCACTCTGGGAGTTTGTCAGCAAGTATGTAAAACCATTAAGAGCAATTAAAACTGGCGCACAGTCTTCAGCTTGGTTCTGCATTATACTTCCTCTACCTAATTCAGTGTTTTAAATAGCTATAAAATGACAGAGATCTGTCTAATCCAGCTCAATTACAGAGGCAGTTTAGATCATTCCATGAACTCTCTTGCTCTGCAGTCCCAAGACTCTGATGCTCAGTTTCTACCCCTTCTACAGTTACTTTTGCATGGGCTAATGAGCTTTCTGGTGCTTAGTCATTTGCTACACCATTCAGTTATGGAAAAGATTAGTTAGTACAGTCAATCTATCAGGCTTATTTCAAGCCTTGTTTTACAACATGGAATTCTCTAATCAATATTCTCTTCAAGTCTCAAGGTGGACAGTTACAGAGCAAGTGAATTCAATACCAGGCAGTTCAAGGATTTTACCTCTACTCACACAGTAAATGAGATCCAAGGTACAAAATGCTTTGCGCATTTCAAAATGACTACCTTGACACTGATAAACAAAACATGATACTCTGCTTAATTGTACTGCAAAGCCAGATCTGAATACCTATACATACAGGCTACTTTTCCCCTGACTGCAGATTCTTTAGAGAAATGATGTTAATAGTTAAAATTGAAAATAAATAAATACATAAATAAATCACAAATTGGAACATTTCAGAATGTCAAGAATGGTAGGTAAGTACTGAACAGTACTGTTACTTGTAGGTAATTACTGGAACTTACACTGATCTACGTCACTGATTTTGTCAAAGATATGCAATTACTTCAAAGATTTGTCAAAGACATGCAAAAATCTGCATATTGCACTGAAATGCACACCATCTCCACTGATTCCAAAACGTTGTTTTTAAGTATAAAAGTTAGAGATCACAGTATTATGACTAACACACTTTGTTCCAAAACTCCATGACAAAATCTTCATAAGATTTCCAAATTTTAAAAATTTCTTCCTAAATGGCTGATAAAACTTTAGTTGTGGAGCTATACCCTTGAAAATAATAATGAAGTGTTAGTGGGCACATCTACAGGTGCATTAACATGCTTTAGTTAATGTGCGTTAAATCTAGTACCTCTGGGCACTTTTACACGTTCTCCGGGGATGGGGGGAGGAGATGGGAAGGACAGCACTTTAATTTGCAGGGTACTAACAGAGGTAAATTGTTGCCACAGTTTCATGTTTTTAAAGGCACAATGGGAAGTGAGGAAACAGAAATCCTCCAGGTTCTGACAGTGCAGGAAATAAATCCCTGTTTGTCTCCTAGTAGGAAGTCCCTAGAAATAAAGATCTGCTTTGTCCCATACAGTTCTCAGTAATGTAAGCCCAACGTTTCATGTCATTGTTAAACCACTGTGATTCATGAAACACGAATTTATGCTTTAAATCAGAAATCTTTTTGCTCATCACTCTCTAAAAGGGAACATTAGCCAAGGGTTAAGAGTTTAACACTTCCAGACTGCTCCAAAACAGGATAAGAGACAGACACTTTCAACACTGCAACCTTTAAATTTAGCATGCAAATAAAATATGTATGCACTTTCACATTGCTTAAATACTTCCATTTTTCTCAAACTGTCCCATTCAGTTACAAACCCAACTGACCAACTCTTTGCAGGCAAGTTCTTTTAAGTTGTTACAGAAAAGTACTGAAGGCAATAGCTCTGTTTCAACCGTCTCATCTGTCAATTTGCAGCAGATGAGCACTTTGCTGAACAGAGGTACAATTTGATATCACATTGCTAAGGTTTTGATAATGAACTATAAATAGATTTTTAGCTTTGTGTAAAACCAATTCTTTATCAAATTACCAAAAATTCAAAAATGAGCATCTCCAGGTACTAACCTCCCAAATCCACACCTGTGTCAAACACTATCTTTACTTTTCAGTAGAATGAATAGGGTCTTCAATTGTTCTATTTAAAATGGTAACCACAGAGAATGATGAAATGGCAGAAAAACAAGCAAGTGTGAACATGAGTTGTGTACACAGAAGAGTGTTGGCTGACTTCAGGCAATCTCTGAAGGAATGTAGAATAAGCAGTTTACCATAGTAACCCAACAACATGAAAGGAGTAGCTACAATAATGAAACTGTCAGCATGAGACTAAACTTCATAATGACTAGGGCACAGCATTCTGTTACACCACTATCACTGCTAAAACTCACTCCACTTGCTTTATAAAATATTAAAATGCAAGCAAGAAATTTGGCAAAATTTACAAGACAAATGTCCTGTACTTGTACAAATACACACACATCTTTTGGCAGGAAAATCTAAGCACTTCATTTCTGCATAAAATTCACATTCTCCATTTTTACTGGAAGGAAGAAAGAGGTTCAGATATGGATTATCTCAAGGTTTCAAAAAGAAGTACCGGCTTATAGTCTGATGCCACATTTTGTACCTTGAGTTTCTTCCACTTAAAGGATACCTACTGCTTTTGCTTAATTAGCCTAATCATAAAAATTGATTTTGGTTTTCAAGATAAGATCAGTTACTTAAGATATAAGTTCTAGAGGATATACTTAAAGCTCTGAAAGTATTTAAATTGATGGACCAATTATGAGCCATTAAAAGTTATTCAATACTTATAACGTGTAAGCATAACAAAATGTATTTGCCGGCTGTTAGTTAAGAAAAAACAAGTCTTTTTTAATACATGAGAACTGAAAAGAGTAAATATTAAGGATCTCTTTTCATACCAATGTCACATTCAAAAATCCTAAAACCACCTAAACTTTACCAGATTTCTTTCTAAACTCTCACCATAAAACTCATCTATACTAGGATTTTTGTTCCCACCATCCTTTAAATTTACCAAGATTTATTTAATTCATATTCTATATCTCCCACCTCCTTCGTTCCTTCATAGATTCCAAGCTACTGAAGCCAATCACTTTCACCCGAATACAAAAAACTTCTCATACAAGATTTTTCCCCTCATACACAATTTAAGTCACAAGAAAAAAAATTTATATTTACTTAGCAATCACAAAGACCTCTACCCAACCATAAAACCAAATAACTTACTGGCATGTGCTATGGGAGTGAATGACTGCTTATTTGAAGGACAGGACATTTTGAATGCCATTTTTCACCATGAAAGTGTACAGGATAAGCAAAACAGGGAGAAGACGTTTCACCCCTATTGTCTTTATCAAATTTATCAGCATCCATAAAAATTAAAAAACTTTCATTTTGACAAGAAATAGACCGAATCGAGTGACGTAGGAGGAGCAATGCAGCAGGGATTTTGAAGTAGACTAAGTAAGATAGCTAGCATGCTGAAAGGGTGAAAAAATATATTTTTAGTAAGCAAAAGACTGGCAGAGTTCCTTTTAGAATAATTATGCAATGCTACTATTTGTTGTAATATTATTTATGAGTCAGGGTGCCTTTGTGTAAGTATCTATTTTATTTTTCTTCTTAAAAATACAATAAAGTTACTTGCCCCCAAGCTGCAAAGATAATCTTCCCAACGTGAAATGCTGCCGTCTGTGGATGACTCTTCTGTATCTGCTTAGCATAGCTTTGCCAAGCGACAGAAGGCTGTGTCTGGTCATTTTCAAAGCTACTATTGAGAACCATGTGGACAGCACCAAAACTATCAAGAGTCCTGCTCATGTCATGCTACCATCTCTAGCAACAACAGCAAGAGCAGCAAGCATTTGATTTTTCCACATGGGAAAAGGACTCAGAAAATGGGAATGAAGAGAGTATGGGAATGGGAAGGGGATGAGGGGGAAGAAATAAGTAAGTGTCTCTTAAGATACTAGAAACAGACTTTCAAAGCTGTAGGAGGAAACTGTTTTGCTAGAAAGAAACAGAGATAAAAATAGCAGTAAGATCCAGAAATAGCAACATGGTAAAAATGTCTCCACATAGTCTGCTTTTCCAGCAGAAAGGCAGCAGGTTTCTTAACAGGTTCCCACTCCCAGATGTTACTGATACTCCCAACATTATCTTTCAAAGGTAGGTTAAGCAGGTGAGTCCACTTGTTAATAGGTATCAGGAATGTTTTAAAGCCCCTGATGACTGTATTATTTTTGTCATTCCTATAACAGGGAATAATCTTAAATCACAATATTCCTTGCATTACTTTCTGGCTTATATTTCATGAAGGATCTGGAATCCATTTAAGGAAGTTATGTAAAAGTTTGGTAAACCATGAATTTTAAATAAGTTAGATTAAAGCTTTTGTCCACAATGACAAATTTTAAATGAAACTATATAATCACTCACATTATTTTGGAGTTTATTAAGTGCTCACTTTTGGAGTTTAGCTCTTAATAATGAAATGTTACCAGAATGCAGTCTTTTGTCAGGAATGTCTCTCCAAGATGGAGATACCAAGTAACATTATTTCAGCCTCCAATAGCTTGCTTTACAATAAAGAAAAATATCTGAGAAGTTGTAAGCTAACATTAAAAAAACCATCATCTCTTACGTAACATAATGAAACACCCAACGTCCTTAAAATATACGGAACTCCATCACTGGTTTAGCTATGCTAAGCAGATTAGGTATCTAAACGGATGAACTTGCAAGACCTTGAATGTGGAAACACAACAGCTGTCAGATTTTCAATAATACTGCAGTCAGATCAGGAGAGGGAAGGTAACTAAACAATTCCACTCAAAAGAAAACTTAGAGCTTCATCATTCTAGCACAGCACAATTTAAACTGTCTACAGATGTGGCATAATGGAACCAAATATTAAGGCTGCATATGTATAAGAGACCAACACCGTTCTAGTCTAGAAGCATAAGTTTCTGATAATTTAGTTGAGACCAGTTGAGCCTGCTGCAAATTTGTGCGCAAACAACAACTTAGTAGTTTTAAAATATTTCTACATCAGCTTACATTTATCAGAAATAGGTTTGACCCATACCAGAATAAAAGTATTCATCCAAAGGTGTACACCAGGTTAACTAGATCATTTAAAAACAAGTTCAAGTTTAAATGAGTAAAACTGTACTATGTAGAGAAGGCTTCTGAGACTGGAAGGCCCTGAAACAGCATTCATTCTCGTGCAGTTAAAAGTAACAATGCAGACATGGTGTGAGAGAGAAGAATCTGGCTCAAATTTCATTCCTCTCTCTAACAGACCTTGCTAGTGTTTCTATACACTGCTTAAATCTGCCATGATTATACATGCAGCAAACAATACACCTTCTCTCAAAGTGCTTTTCAATTTTGGTAACAAGTTGTAACTTCAAAAGGAAAAGGGACGAGAGAGATTTAGAAGATTTAGATACTCAGAGCATCAAAGCTACCCAGTGACAACTGGGTGTAAAAAGACATGTTTCTTTTTTCATTCCCGTGGCTCTAGCCACTAGGTAATTAGTCTCAGAGGTATAAG
The DNA here is from genome assembly GCF_000455745.1 of Alligator sinensis. Lineage (NCBI taxonomy): Eukaryota > Metazoa > Chordata > Crocodylia > Alligatoridae > Alligator > Alligator sinensis. The sequence continues at coordinate 2,748,508 of NW_005841958.1, read as the reverse complement.
GTGTAACTTTGGTAGTGTTATCTAAAGCCATTTAGCACACAATCCTATATGCATTTTTCATCAGCTATTTTTAAATACTGAAACTGAAATTAAACAACCATGGCACCTCTTTTAATATCTGTCAAAGACAGATGTACACTGTGATTCCCTCTAAAAAAGAAAATCAATATTATCTTGATTCAGTGAGCCAATTTCTTATGCTTATGTTTACATAGCTAACGAATCGTATTAAAAAGAAGCATAAGTACTTTCACACCATGTCTACACCTGACTGGGAAATCTTTCCTCTTTGCCCTACCATAGGTATTAGCTAGAGTGGAAGCTCAAACAGCTGTCTCTGTTTATCCCACCATGTGACCTAAAAATGTTCCGAGTAAAGTGAGATAATAGTGACAAACACATCAATGCCATGTACATACTAACACTTCAATTCTTGCTATCAATAGATTTACAATAATAGCCTGAAATTTAAGTCTGGAACTTATGGCCAAACTAATGCCAAGGCTAAACTAATGACAAAGAAAAAGCAAACAAAGGTTTAACGTACCTTATATATCGTTCTAGTGTGGGTGGCACTAGATAAGGTAAAACCCTACTACTGAATAACAAATATATCAAAACAAGTCTGGGGAAAATCTTGTATTCTAGCTCAAGACCCAAGAGAGACAAGCATTTTGGAAAGTTGAAATGCAAATAAATAAATAAAGCAAACAGAGTTCGTATGCATCTCTAACAGCAAATGAAGAGGTTTGCACCCCTCTTCTGCATTACCAAGAGATTGTCTAGATGAGAAAATTAGTGAGCAGTAAACTAGGATATGAATTCACAATGCACTAACCATTCCATACTAATTCTCCCTACGAACACTTTTATTGCATCCCAAGTACTGTATTTACTCGATTATAAGATGAGGGTTTTCCCCCCATTCATCCGGGGGGGGAGCATGGGGGCGCAGCGCAGGAGAAAGTAGTCCAGAAGAAACAAAACCCAAGTCTTGTCTTATGAACATATCTGACTTAACTGAAACCCAAAAATGCACACGGCCAGCCAGCAGAGTGCCCGAGCTCCCCTCGGTGCACTGGGTTCCAGGCCAGTTGGCGCAGGGTCACTCCAAGTTACTTCTTGCCAGTGTGTACCGAGTTGCTTCAGCACCTTCTGGCTGGAAACCCCACACACAGGTTCAAGTGACCTGGCAAGCACTGGCTAGGCACTGTCCCATAGGGTGTGGGGTTTCTGGCCAGCACGTGCCAAGCCAAGTCATTCTGAGCTGCTGCCTAAACAGCGGGTGCTGGAGCAACTCGTCATGCACTGGCAGCCTGGGCAGGTCCATCTGCACCAGGTTGCTCCAGCACCCACCGCTTGAGCAGTGGCTCAGAGCAATTCAGCACGTGCTAGCCAGAAACACTACACGCTGTGGAGATGGTGCCTGCCGGGTCATTTTGAACTGCTTGCAAGGAGCGTGGCCAGCGCACACTAAGTTGCCTCCACACCAGCCAGGCAGCAGCAGCTGGGAGCAACCTGCTCGCTTGCCTGCCAGGCACCCAGCATGCTGTGGGGAGAGGCTGGCCAGGCACACAGCAGAGAGGGACCCCATAGCACTCATGGAGGAAGAACCCCCCAGGGACCAGCCAGGTACTCTGCATGCTGCACGAAGAGACCCAACTGCAGCAACAAGGGACTCTGCAAGGGACCCAGCATGCAACAAGGGATCCAATGCATGGCAAGACTCCAAGCAGCAGTAGGGAGGGGTCCATGCAGTGAAACTCCTAGCAGTGGCAGCAAGGGACCCAGCACATGGCAAGGCTCCCAGTAATGACAGCAAGGGACCCAGCGTGAGGCAAGGCACCCAGCATGTGGCAATGAGGGACCTGGCAGCAGCAACAAGGGAAGCAGCATGCTATAAAGGACCCAGAAGTGGTGACCAGGGACCCAGCATAAGCATGCCAGTGAGGGATCAAGCACACACTGAAGCTCCAGTCAGCAGCAGCAAGGGAACCAGCATACACCATGGCACCCGACAGCAATGAGGCAAATGGCAACAAGGTACCTAGCAGAGGGGCAGGTGGCAGGGGAGCACCTGGTGGGGTAGCAGGGAAAGCAGCAGATTACAGGGGCTGATCACCACCGAGTGGTAAAAATTTAAAACCATAGAAACCCATGGCAAATTCTGTGGGGTGATCAGTGTCAGGGAAACCCCCAAGACAAACCACACAGAAAAAAGAGGAAGTAGAGGTACAAATATGAAGATACCAAAAGGAACGAGGTGCAGCTACAATACCAACTTTAAAATGAAGGTTATAAATTATGCTGAAAAAACAAATCATCATGAGGCGGAAAGGAAGTATAATGTTACTAAAGCTAATGCGCATTGATGGAGACAATTAAAAGGGAAACTTGAGAATGCTAAGTCCACACGGAAAACATTTGGGAGTCCAACACAAGGTCGCTTTCCTGAAGCTGATAAGCAAGTTCTCAAGTATGTTCAAGAAAAGGAAAGGAGGGGATGCCAATCACCAAGCATTAGAAATAACAAAGGAATTGAGCATTCCTCTTCAAAAATTGAAAATCAATAGTGAGTAGTATATCTAAATGACATAGTGGCTTAGCCCTGAGACAAAGAACATCACTTGCACAAAAGTTACTATCAGACAGCAGCAAAAAACTTGCTGAATTTCAGGAGTACATTATTGGGCTATGCAAAACTCAAGATTATCTGCTGGGCCAGATATGTAATGCTGATAAAACTGTAGTCTATTTTGACATGCCATACAATGTCACCATCAAGATAGGCACAAAATTCATGATTAACAGGAAGCGAAAAGTCACAAATTTCAGTGATGTTAGCAGTACTGGCAGATGGAAGCAAACTGCCTTGCTATGTGATTTTAAAATACAAAATTCTGCCAAAATGAAAGTTGCCACCAGGAATAGTGGTTTGATGCAAAAAACAAGGATGGATGTCAAGTGAACTGGTTAGACATTGTATGGAAATGAAGATTGGGACAGTGCTAAAAGAAAAGAGAAATGTTAGTGTTAGATTCATTCAGAAGGCATTGAAGACCAGATGTGAAAGCAAAAATTTGGCCAATGAATTGTGATCTTGTGGTCATACCTGCTGGTATAACATCTCAACTCCAAGTACTGGATACCATAGCGAATAAGCCATTTAAAGAACCATTTACAGTGTTGGTACTCAGACTAGCTCTTGGCAGGGAACCATGTGCTTACACCTGATGGGAAGATTAAGCAGCCAACCATAGCACTGCTTTGCCAATGGATTCTGACTTCTTGGGAAAGAATATCTTCAGGATCCATTACTAAAGGCTTCAAGAAGTGCTCTATATCCAATGCCATGGATGGAACTAAAGATAACATTTTGTGGGAAGATGAGGGAGAAGAGAAGAGAAGAGTGAGGAGTGTAAGAGCGAGGATGCATCTGAAAGTGACTAGTCTTAAGTTGTAGGATCCAAGAAAGGAGTAGCGCTCACCAGGTCCCACACAGAACCGAATACAGATTAAGTTAGTTAATGCCCGAATTGAATCAAAGCTAATGTTGTATTTATGACTTACTGGTACAGCTACAGTTTTGTCCGTATGTCTATTTATAAAAACAATGCCAAATTAAATTCTTTCCTCATGTGGAATCTAATTATTGGGGGGTTGTGCTAAATTCAGAGTCACCTTAGATTTGAATAAATATGGCATAACGTATTGCGCTGCACTGTCAAAGGGGAGTCAGGTAGTTCACACAAGGGCACAAAAACCATTCATGCTGAGTTCAAACAGCGTAGCCAGCGCGCTGTAAATTCATGTTCTAGCATACTGTAACCTAAATTGCAAAATCAGAATGTATCAAATCAGGAACACTAATTTCACTATAACAAGCATAAACATTAATTTAAGATCAGAGGGTCTTAAATCTTTTTTCCTGAGCTAAGCAGTGTGCTTAAGGGAATAAGTTTTGCTGCAAAAAGACTTGCTACAACTAATGTCCTGCTAGGCAAGGCCACTTCTTGGATGGCTTGTCTAAGAAAGGATTCTCTCCCCTAAACAGGAAAAATATTCATCTACAGAAATTATATTGCTGGTTTCTTCATAGCTTTTCAATTTGCTTTAAAATGACATCTCTCTTTAAAAAAAAAAAAAAAGAAGACAACAGGCATAAGGCCTTTTCTTTGATTACAGAAGAGGGGAAGTGGTAATGGGTAAAGAGCATTATCAAAAACTATTTTATCATACATATTACAACTTGATTCACATTTGGAAAAAAAAATGCACAAAATAAGATATGTGCTTATTTGTCTTTAACACATGCAGACACTACATGTGCTCTAACATTTCTATAAAAATGTACATGTGACAAATTGACATCTAATTTCCACAAGCCTTACTATAAGGCTGACTGGCATGAGCTACTGACTATTAAAGGGATTCTCAGTTTTTGTCAGTGGACATCACCAACAAGCATGAAAACTTATTCTCTTGTCATCAGTCATCAACTAATATCCCTAATGCATCTATAACAGTTCCCTCTATCTTAAAAATATCTTGTTGAAACAATATATTCTTAGCTTCTTTTAATGCTATTTTACAGCTGGAAGAAGATAACAGCTTTGTAGATCAGTTCTGAGGTCACCTGGCTAGTCTAAAGTCCCTTTTGAAGTGGTTTGACAGACAACTCTGTACATGCCAAGACTTCCTTTTCCAAGGCTATTATAACTATTCAATGATTTATTTGCAAAATTCCTAGACAGAATTAAGAGAAGAAACCACAGACAGGTCTTGAACTAGAGAGAGGCAAAACAACTTGTATTATTACTAGGTAAATATACATCCAAAAAAGAAGAGGAAGGGAATAAAATACATTTGGTGTGGAGGAGTAACGATCTAACATTTACAGTCAGGGAACAGGTTGTTTAGAAGGTGTGAAGTTCCTGACTGTCTCCTTTACCTCCAACTGCCTTTTACACTGAAAACGTGCATCAGAAAATAAATTGGCATGACTCTAAAGCAACATCCTAATGACAGGGTTAGTGTATGTTATCTTACAAACGCATAACAAAAAAGAGCTTACCTTCCTAAATATGTTACCCAAAAAGCAGTATGATCTAGAGTCTAGAACAATAAGGACACCTGGATTCTAGCCCTAATTAATTGGCCGAAGACAACTGAATTTCATTGACAAGTGACTAGCTGGGCCTTCCAATACATCAGGGTCAATGGGCTGTAAGTTTTAACGGTATTTGTAAAGCACTTCTGGATCTCTTAATGAAAGAGAACTAAATATAGAGCAGGACTTTTTTTTGCCCAATACCTACTGGCCGGTATACTAAACCTAATAGTGTGAAAAAAGAGTTCTGCCACCACAAGTCTCTCCCCATATTCCACAAGCTAAACTCCCCATAATTTAAAAGAAAAACTAGTTTAAGATTCAGTTGATGTTTTTAAATAGCATAAGTATAGCTCAGACTGGGGTGGCCAACATGTAGCACAGAGGGCTTCTGTGTGTTGCACGGAACAAATCAGGAAAGGAACAGGCAGCGCAACGGCAGATAGGGCAGGAAGCAGAAAGCAGTGCAGCAAGTTGGTCAGGGAGGCACAGGGCAGGGAGCAGAAAAGTACAGCAGCAACCTGGACAAGGAAAGGGGACTAGAGTGGCACTCGGGGTGGTCGTGGGGTTAATTTGTGGCATGCCTGCCAAAAAGGTTGGTCTCCACTGTCTTAGACTTTCTTTTCCTCCTTCAGTTCTTTCTTAAAGCATCACAGCAGACCTCTCCTGTATTGCTTTCAATCACAAAGTCTTCCCACTCCTTTCTCTCCCTAAATAGAGCTCTGCTTTCTTTCCAGCACTTTATACTTTTTCCATTTCTCCTTTCAAAATTTCTCTCCCTCTACTCAGCTTTTATCCAGTTACCTTATTGCTTCCTCCCTCTCCCGCTTGCTCATACTCCTAAATTCAGCAGCTGCAAGCAAAGGGTTTGAACAAAAAAAATTACAGAATATCTAATACTTAGTGCTAAATTGAAGGGAGGTGGCTCCTCAGTTCCAGGGCATCTCCCAAATCAGACTCCATGACCCCCTTCCTCTCACAGCTGCTTAAAGAGGGGACGTGCCAACAACTGACACAGAAACTGCAAGAAAAATAAAAGTGTTCTCTATTCCCTTCCCCCTAGCCAAAGTCAGTAGCTTCAATTCTGTTCCAACTGCCACAAACCAAAACTGCCGAGATACTTGTCAGCATCACTGCCACCGCAGCTTCCGAACAGCAGCAGTGAAAGTCGTTAGTCGATTTTCATTTTACTCCTCTGTGGGAGAACTATACCTAGCAAATGAAACACAAGAAGTACCTGTCTAAAGGCTCAGGAAGACCATCACATTAACTTGCCAAGTGTCAGATATCTTCACAACCAAAATTTCAACATTTTAAAAAAAGTAGGAAAATTCTGCAAATGTTGTCATCCTGCTTATGTAGATTTCCCAAATTCTAGCTCATCTTACGTGCACCCACACATACACAAACACACTTGCATAAGCTGGTCTAAATTATGGGGATAAAAAATAGACTACCCAAAGCTGTAAAAGCCACCACTTCTTCCTTCCAAGTCTTAGGTTAGCTCAGGAACCCAGATCAACTTCTTCAGTTATTTGGGCTGTTTCCCCTGCAGGGACTTTCAAAGAGGTGTTACTGCTGAGAAGCGTGCATACACAGCACCACGTTGTAAACACATTTGGCAAGTGGTAATGCAAGCTACAAAAGAACATGCCAGTAGGGGAGAGGGCAAAGGTACTTCCTGCGGCTGGTAAGCTACTGAACATCCACAGTCATAGCCCAGGTTGAAATCAGACAGAAACCAGTAAGGTTCTTTCACTGGACATCACATTATTTGGCATTTATGTGAGATAGGAGGTGCTCTTCGTTCCAGTTCACCATGAGAAACATTAAGTGGACACCCGAAAGTTCCCTGATAGCTGCTGGAAGCAAGACTGTTCCTGGCTAACTTTTAGGTCGGCCCAAGGCCAGACTGGAGGGGCACAGAAGAAAGCAGCATCTGCAAACTAGTTTAACAGATGCTTTTTCCCTATCTCAAAAGCACATTAGAGCATATGAATTACTGCCTCTCTCACCAGAAGCACTAGGATCTCTATTTTTACTGGGGGGGCGGGGAGGGGAGGCACACAGTGGAAGAGGAAGAAAAATGAGACCAAGAACTCATGCTGTAAAGAAAGAAGTGGGCCAAGTTTCTAGCCCGCACTTCTGGGAAACACTTCTAGAAGAATGAACAAAGCTGCTTCTTGGGGAAGTCCCAAAGAAGAGCTTCCCTTGCTCCTCCAAAAAGAGGCAGGTTCCTCCTCCTGTTCCCAGACACATGCCCAAGGCCATACCCAGCCCCTGGCAGAGCCCTAATATCCCCCCCACCCTCCTTCCACCTTCTGCAGATGCAGACGGCCGAGGTGACAGCGAGTTAGGACCATCGCCGCACCAAAGCGGCCACTTCCCCCACCAGCACCCTACGCTCTCATAGCCCGGCCTTAATCACGCGGCGTCAGAGCCGCACCACAGCAGCCACTCGCGCCGCCAATGTCCTACGCTCTCAGCCCAGCCTTAACCACACGGCACCTATGAGGGGAACTCCCCTTACCTTTGGAAGCAGTGAAGTGGTGCAGGGACACCTGCCCCACGGTGCCAACATACCCTTTCCCTTCCTTACCTCACGCTATCGCTATTTTCCTTGCGTCTGCTCCAGTACCATTTCCCTGACAACGCTATCACTTGGCGAGCTTTGAAAAAGTGAATGAACCTTTATCTTCACATCAACTTGGAGACTAGTTTTCCCTCTAGCGGGCGGGAGCCCTCCCCAGGCGCCCTGTCCCCGGGGGGAGGGAGGCAACCATCCATCCCCCACCCCGGGCAGCCCCATCCACATCCACCTCCACATGCCCCCTCCCACCTGATCTTGTAGTTGGGCAGCGTGTGCTTGCGCTTGATGACCTTCTTGAACTGGTTGACAATGAGGGAGGTGAGCTGGGGCATGGGCCGCCCCTCGAACTGCGACTTGACCTCGAAGACGACGAGCGGGTCGTCCACGAAGGCGAAGGACCAGTGGGTGAAGGGCAGGCGGGTGAAGACCAGCTTGAGGCGGCCCAGGACCCGCGAGATGCGCACGAAGAGGTAGGCCGACTTGCCGAAGACCAGGTCGGCGTCGATGGCGAGGTGGAAGCCGCCGTTGTACTCCACGTCCACCTCGAAGCCCAGCTCCTCGGGGCAGCCCTCGGCGCCCGCCGCCACGGGCCGCAGCAGCCGCACGGCCTTGAAGAGGGGCACCACGTCACCCAGCGAGACGTCGCGCAGGCTGAGCCCCTCCAGCACCTTGCCCGTCACCTTGGTCTGCAGCAGCTCCTCGAACTCCACCTTGATCTTCTTGGTGACCCAGCGCCGCACCAGCGCCGTGTCCCGCAGCTCCCTGAAGAGGAAGAGGAAGATGGCATTGAGGAAGTGGCACGTCTCCTCGCCGGGCTCCGCCTCGCCGCCCTGCAGGTAGTCGCGCAGGCTGGGCTCCGG
>NW_005841958.1:2713326-2739665 GCF_000455745.1 Alligator sinensis | reverse complement strand
AAAAAAAAGAGGAAAAGGGAGGGAGGGTGTTGCGCATGCGCCCTGCGCCCAGCTGGCACGAGGCAAGCGGGCGGTTGGTGCGAGCCTTCAGGCGCAGCGTGAAGGGGGTGGGGTCACGCGGAGGCTCTAAGTGGTGACGTCACAGAGGAAGGGGGAGGTGGGAGGAGAGACCCCGGCGCAGGCGCGGCTGCTGGCAGACGAGCGGGGTCGGGGGGTGAATCCGTTCAGTACCTGGGACACTTGTTCTTGCCAAGCTTTTGGGGCTCTTCCTGTGCCTGGTAGCTTGCAAAGAGCAATTTTTCCAGCGACTGAGTTGGTTTAATAAAAGATCCCGGATTTTAAAAAAATTGTCTTTATAGATATGTCTATCTAGATCTAACTATCTAGGTATCTATCCAGATCTCTAGATCTATGTATCTAGGTATCTATCTAGATAACTATATCTATCTATAGATATTGATATCTAGATATCAATTGATATCAATCTAGATATCAATATCTATAGCTACTTAGATGTCTCTCTCTCTCTCTCTCTATATATATATACACACACACACACACACACACAGACACGCATCCTCTTGTAAACTCTACACCGCACCTTTAAACCGCATTAAGAAACCCGCGCTCCCGTTACAATAAACACCCCCATGCCCCCACTACCCCTGTTGCAGTTCCCTGGTCCAAGCCCCGATTTGGGGTTTACGTTCTCAGTTCATAGATGCTAGGGTCGGACGGGACCTCAGGAGATCATCGAGTCCGACCCCTGCCCTGGGCAGGAGGAGCGGTGGGGTCAGACGACCCCATCCAGGTGCTTGTCCAGTCTCCTCTTCAAGACCCCCCGGGTAGGGGAGAGCACCAGCTCCCTTGGACGTCCGTTCGCTGTCCTTTCCGTTGTCAATGTCGCTGTCATTTCCGCTGCTGCTGATTTTGCTGCCGTCGTCCTCGCTGTCTTCAGGTCCAGTTGCGTCGTTGTCCTCTTCCTTCTCCCCATCCGCCTCCCCTCCCAGGGGGTCGTTGAACAGCCTGTGCCAAGTGTCACTTTTCCAGGTGGAGTTGGCTGTGTCTTCTCTGTCCTCTCCCATCGCTTTCCAGTAGTAGGACTGGAGTTTGCTCAGACAAGATATCAGATTTACGCAAAGATCCTTGTCTGCTCTCAGCAACCCTGGCTCTAGTCCTTGCCTCCTTTAAGCCCCTCCTAGGAATGGAAAGCAAAAGTCCACAGGTGCCTGACGCCTTCCTTCTTCTTGGTCTAATAAAAGATATCAAATTCACCCAAGGAACCTTGTCTGCCTTCTTCCTCTGAAGGCATTTTAAATCTGTTTGTTTTTTTGAGGGGGTCTCTTTCTCTTCTTCCAGTGGGAACTCGAGACTTGCCTTAGCAACCCCTAAATTGTCCTCGTCTGGTAGCAACATGTGGCTTGTCTCCTCATAAAGGAAGGTCTGGGCTTGCCTGGAATGGCTTAACCCCCGCTCCTTCCCTGTGGTGTTAGTGCCTCTTCCAGAAACAGCAATATTTGGGGGCCCCTCATTACCACCCTCCCCCTCGCCAAAGAGGTGCACTCTGCTGCAAAGTGCTTGCAGCGGATGGAAGTGGCAGCCCTTCTGCATTCTTCTGTTTAAGCAGTACTGAGAAAATCAATATCACTCTGTGGTTACCAAATAACACAGGCAGCAGTTTTTCTGCTTCGGCACAAACACCAGCTATGGAATTGGGCTAGTCCTGGATACTCAATTTTCAGCAAATAAAACAAAACAAAAACAGGTTGACTGCAGCATAGAATGGCCTCTCGAAAGCTGAGCTATTGACAGAAATAGCCGTATTCGATGATTTACCCTTCCACCTTACAGGCAGCAAAAAGGATTTGCTCTTTTCCTCAAGCAGCTAGTGGCTTGATGGAGGTCTTAGCTGGGGTCATTATGATGTCAGCACCAGAATTCAGTAATTAAAAAAAAAATCTCACTGGCATCGATAGCTTGTGGCATAAACTAGGACCGTCGTCCCCCAGAATATTGTTGGAACTTCTACAGCCAAACCACCGAGATTAAAAAAAAAAAGGCAGGTAAATCTCATCCTGTAACAACCCTGACAAATCATTCTTGAGTAGTTATTGCCAAGTTATGTGGGTGGTTTCTCAGCTTGCCTTGTGCGAACCAATATTAATCAGGAACTAGGATGAAATCACTTGTCTATTTTTATTCGGGATGAATTGCTGTGGCTCAGGAATATAATACAACCTTCACTGTGAATATGGAGAAGCAGTATTGTCATACTGGGTGTAAGGTATGACAGCAAGTCCATCCTATATATCCTTCCAGTTGTGGGGGGTCTACAGAAATTCCTGAGTAGGGATACTGCAGGATTAAGAGTCTCTAGTTTGGAAGGAAGCAAATATGTGACAGGCAAAACTGAGAAGCAGCTGTTCTCTGTATCCTGCTGCCCTCAGGACATGAAAGACCTCCTAAAAACCCATTTTTGTGTTAGTGGTCCTAACAGTTCACCCTCCAAAACTGCCAGGTATATTCAGTGGCAATATGGGAAGAGGACAGCCATCCCTTCAAGGAAAAGGGCAAATCTGAACGGTCGGGTACAGGTTTCCTGCAAGGTTAGCCCTAGAGTCATGAAAGCTAGAATTGTTTTGTACCGGACAGGTTCAAAGCCAAACCTCTTTCACTATTGTTAGACTACAAAGTTACTTTCTTTTTGGCCCTGATCTGGAACTCGAGTGCTCCAGTAGGCTTTGTATGAAAGACCCTTATTGGGTTTTCCAGTTGACATTGTCTTGGGAAATTTGCTGGAGCAGGGGAGCTGTCTTGCTCAGAGCATTTTGAACCCTATCCCACTGAGCTGTATTGTGGTCTCTAAATCACAGGTTAGTATAAATATGAGAACATGTTTTGAATTAGTTTGACAGCCACAGATACAGTAACTCAATTAATGTACAAAATAAAACTGAAATAGGAACAACAGGATAGATATTTTTTTATTAAGTATCATTAACAAGGTAGCTTGTCACTAGAAGAATTTGAGACATCAACATTTTCAAATCACACTTAATATTTTACTGTAGTGTGGGTGAATAAGACAAGATCACCTAAAGAGCTGTTTGCAAAGGGCATGTTTTTTATTAAGAAAATAGTTGCCAAGTTGACATGGTGAAGATAAAGGTTCATTAACCTTTTGAAAACCTGCCAAGTAATAGTGTTCATAGGGAAATTGTACTGGAGCAGAGACAGGAAAAATAGCGATAGCATGAGGTAAGAAATACAGCATTGGAGAAACCTGTTATCCAACTGGAAACACAGTTTCAGGGTAAACACTCATTGGCTGATAAGGAAAGAGGTGCAATTTTGCGTGTATTTGATGTGTGATTCTTAATATATTCTGATATTAGAGTGTTCAGCATAGTTTAACAATGGTGTTCTGTCCTGTTTATTTAAGCATCTACAAATATTTAAAAAGTTGTAACAGGGAATGAAGGAATGAACAAATTGTGAAAAGAATAATCAAAAATATTAGGACTTCAAGACACTATAGTGTACATATAGTGACATGTTGATTGGTGACATTCAGAGCCTAGAAAAAATAGTCTGGGAACAAGACCCTGTTCTAGGTGCTGTACAAAGATATACCATAAAGATGGTTCCTGCCTCAAAGAGCCTACTATCCGCAGGAAGCAGATTGCCAAACGAATGACTGCTGCAACGTTCTTCAATAAAGCATTGCTTTTCCACTCCCCTGAAGTTTACCAGTGGTCCCCGACAGCTGATGGGAGAACTGGTGCCCATTGAAATAAAAGCCACAGCTGCAGCTAGAGCATCTCTCTGGTCCCACACAGCCGATATGCCCCTGCATACTTCACAAACCTGCATCTTTGCTTCATTCGGTGGTGGCAATTAGGCCTATGCGAGTAGGCAGCTATTCGATCTGGCTTCGGATCTGGCTGCTTTAGATGCCAGGGATCTGATCCGGATCTCCAGACTGGGTTTCTGCCTCGATCCAGCCCAAGCGGCTCCGAAGCTTCAGAGCCATCTCGGAGATCCGGCCATAGGGTACAATGGGGAATCAATGAAATATCTATAACTTTGTTGTTTTTTGTCTGATATGGATGAAGCTTGCAGGGGTGGTAGCCTCTGCTGAAAGCATGAAGCCTGCCAAGTTTCAAGAAGATCAGTTAAGGGGTTCAGGGGAACTGCACCCCAAATTCTTGAAAGCAAAACTCATATCACGTCTATGTATTACAACACGGGGGTGAAAACTGCAGGGGTGGTCACCCCTGCAGAGGCCACAAAGGCCACCAAGTTTCAAGGAGATAAATGCAGGGGTGGAGGGAACTGCACCTCAAGCTGTTGACAGGCAAAACTCGTGACACAGATGACCCTGTGTATGTTAAGGTGCAGTGCAGTGAAAGCTGCAGGCCTGCTAGCCGCTCCTGCGGCCGTGAAGCCTGCCAGCTGTCAAGGAGATCGGTGCAGGGTGGGTTTGGGGCCCTGCACCTCTGGCTGCTGACAGACAAAACTCGTGCCAAGGGTGCTTGTGCAACTGTCTGTCTGTCTTGGGGCAGTTGATTGTCTGTATTGATTCTTTCCTTTCCTTAGTCTGTGGCTTTGGAGGTGTTAACCATTGCTCGTTAACTCATTCTATTGATGCCACAGGTGGTTCAAGGGAGGGCCAAACCATGGACTTCTCAGTCTTGTTTCCTTTCCTTCCATTTCTGACTTTTTTCTGTCACCATGTAGCCCTGTCTCAAGCTAGTTTTCCCAGTTTGTGATGTCAATGCCACACTTCTTAATGTTTGCCTTCAGGCTGTCCTTGACACATTTCCCCTGATCCCTGCATGCCCTTTGTCCTTGGCTGAGTTGGGAATATAGTTCTTTAGGTAACCATACATTAGGCATGCACACACAATGCCCTGTCTACCACAGCCAATGTTGAATAATCAACACATCTGTGCTGGTGGTGTTAGCACTGGTAAAGACACTGGCATTTGTGCATTGATCCTCCCACTTTATGCCAACCATCTTCCGGCGGCAGTGCTGCTGAAGGCATTCCAGGCTTTTCAGGTGCTCCCTGTAGGTCGCCCAAGTTCACAGCCATAGCAAAGAGCTGGGATTACCATAGCCTTATATAATAGGAGCTTTATTTGAGTCCTGATGTCGTGATTATTGAACACATGATGGTACAGTCTTCCGAAGGCAGAGCTGGCACATCGGATGCTGTACTGGATCTCCTTATCAATGTTGGCCTTCTTTGAGAGATGGCTGCCAAGGTATGCAAAGTGGTCAACGTTCTCCAGGTCCTGTTTGTCAGTGAGGATGTTTGCCAGGGGAGTTGATTGGCCCGGAGCAGGTTGATGAAGCACCTTTTTTTTCTGACGTTAAGGGTCAGTCCCAGACACTGGTATGCTTTGGAGAAGTGGTTAAAGGCCATTTGTAGGTCCTCCTCCATATGTGCAACAACACCACAATCATCAGCGTATTTAAGTTCCACAATCAAGGCCAATGTGACTTGGGTTTTGGCATGAAGGTGGAAAAGATTGAAAAGGTTTCCATTCATGATGCCAATGCCATGTGGCAGACAGTCATGGATGAGCATCTTGATGACCACAAGAAAGATGGAAAACAGATTTGGTGTGATCGCACAGCCCTGCTTGATGCCAATTCGAATGGCAAATGGCTCCATGGCAGAGCCACTGCATAGGATGGAGGCAGTCATCTAGTTATGCAGGAGTCTTAGGATAGTGATAAATTTCCTTGGATAGCTAAACTTTGATATGATCTTCCACAGAGCCTCATGGTTAACAGAGTCTTTGCAAAGGGCGGGGGGAAGAAGGAAGAATCAAGAATCCAGGTTCTACTGTATAAGACAAAAGAAAACAGAGGCAGAGGTGTACATGAATGCAGCATCAGACAGCAGGATAGGCTCACTGAAATGGGAAAGAAGGAAGTAATCCATACTTCACTGGGCATATCCTTTTCAAGGAACGAGACAGATGTATCCTGTACAGATGGAATGAATTACACTTAATCAAATCAAGGGCTATTGTTTTTACAAAAAGAATGGGTGTTTATAAGGAACATTTTAAAATCTACATGCCAGAGGAGCAGAAGGTAGTAAGCCTATTACGTAAGAGTCTGGGGAATATCAAGAGATGCCACCCGGAAGCTTTTCAATAGAAAGTTAGAATTTTGAATTTTTAATCAAAAAGGCAGGTAACAAGATCAGTTGTATTTTATTCAGTTTCAAAAAAATGAAACTCAACTAGAAATAACATTATAGTACTGATGGGAAAATGATCTAAACCTAAACCTTCTAAAAAGCTTCTAATTTACATCTGGACATGTTAGCCTAAATAACTACTTTTAGGAAGTACACTACTGCTAGTTAGAATTAATTTTACTAGCTTCCTGCCTGTGTCATAGATAAGTGACTTACTGTCTGTCATTCGTCAAATAAGATTAGGGAAAAACAACAAACAAACCAACTCTAAACACTAACCTTTTCTTGAAGCTCAACACACTAATTATTGGTGTGTATATTATTCCAATTGCAAAAACTATTTTTAAAACCCGCTGCATATATTAGCTCTACCTTGTATTTTTAATTAGCAAACTACTGTATTTGCTCACATCAATGGATTTTTGATACAATACTTTATTTTAACCATTTGTATTCTAACTTGAAATTGTGGAGGAGGGGAAAGGCTTGTGCATGTTTTCCCTTTTAAAAATTAAGAAAGTCAACCTCCAAAACTACTTTTATTTATAAAAGGAACAAGGAAGGAGAGGAGGGAGAAAAGTGAACCATTTTCTTAGTACAGGGAAGTACTAGTGCACTTTCAAAATAAGGGATTTTTGAAAATCTGGTAATGAAATAGAACCACAGATTGAGACAAGTGACTGAGAGTGTGAACTTTTAATAGGCCACATGACCTAAAGCTGACATGGCTGGATGTTTAACAAAGCATGTAAAAATACCAAGGGAGTAATTAAAGAAAGGTTTAGGTACTCAGGCAAAGATTCCTCCTATATAACAATAGGTAATAAAACAAGAGGATTTGGGAATGCTTTTTTAAATGAAGGATAACTTGGTCATGGAGTTTATAAGAGACTGCTTGGGGAATGCAAAACACCCCCTGCCTCCTTCCACCCAGACTGGAAATTCAGCTGTTGTATAATCTTTGATTTCCTGGAATAATCTTTGGATGATTGAACCTCAATTAAATCTTAGCAGCCAAAGAAAAAAGAATTTTCAGTCAGATCATTTTAAACCAATTTTTTGTTTTATTTCACTCAAAAATGTAAACATCTTTGAGTCAACAGGCTAGATGCAGAACAGCACTTAAACATGCACCTAATTCATATTTAACTCCATTTCTTGCTTTAAATAGCTGTTTTAGTTCTTTCCTCATTTGGGACTGATACAGCTTGATCAGAGAGCAAAAACAGGCTATAGTTTCACCCTTTTTGGCCATCTGATACCCTAGGAAAAGTGTAAAGCAGTAGGCCCAGTTCTCTCATCCTGCACCTTGTGGAACCACTCACACTTTTGCAGAACAAAATGCACCCATCCTGCTTCTGCGGCAATTCACATCCTCTCTGCTCAGACTTAGGTGTCTTTGACTACCTAAAATCAGCAAGTCACGCCTTATAGACACACACACGAGATTTCCAAACCTAAAAAATAAAGGAAAAAAATGTTTATATTATTTTGATGAGGAAATTTCAGGCATCTTTTATATAGCAGAAATAACATCCATCCTATTGTTTCCCCTTTTATGAGTCATGTTTAAGAAAAAAAGTACATAGAGTGCAACACAAAAATTAAAAGAAATCACAGGCTTGTACATCTAAATGTCAGTGTTCTGAAAGATACTGGAACAATGGTAGCGGATAAAATGGCAAAAAGTGAATGAAAGCATAGTTTAGGACAGCACAGTCCAAATGGATTCAGTAGCAGACAAATGTATTGAAGCCACTTTTCATATGCAGTGAGCAGAAGAATGGCAAACACTGGGAGCAAGCGTAGGTTTTTCAGTCATCATTGGGTTGGAGTGCTTTCTGGAGGACAAAATGTTAAGAGGCTTTTCAGCAAACACAACACAACACAGCAAAGGCAGTTGATAGGCACGTGTTAGAATTGGCCTCTCATGGGATAGTCACGGTGGGGGGAAGGGGGAGGAAGTCACTGTCACAAGCTTAAGAAAGGATAGGAAATAAAAGTAAGACTGAATTTCTTCTGACTACATATGAGGCAAGTGCTCCTTGAAATGAAAGAAGTTTTGAAGGCAAATTTCTTCATTATTTTACTGAGATCACCAGCCACTTTTATAATATTTGTAGGGAAGAATGTCTACCCCAGAGTCTTTCCTATGCTCCCCCCATCACCCCTCCACTTTTTTTTTTTTAATGTGGCACATCTCCAAGACAGAACAAGGTGGGATACTACTGATCTCTCTGGGCTGAATAAAACAGGAGAATAATGTTCCTATTAATATTTATAACCATTAAAAAAGGAAGAGAAACTATATAGAAAACAATAATTATTTCCGAATTGTTACTTATACTGTGTTTGTGCGGGGCTGAAAGTAGTGGTCACCTTTTCTCTATTAGTTCTAGTGATTGCCATAATAAACAGCGTGATCAAAATATATCATGTAACTGTATACATTTTATTTGGACATCTTCCAGATTGCAATCCCAGACTTCTTTTAAATTCTGCAACTGTAAGGGCTAAACTAAAAAATAAACCCACCCTTCAGGCTAGTACAGTGTGCCAAGGGGTTGTTCTATAGTAGTAACGCCAAGGAAGATCTATGTTTGACTCAGCCGAGGAAACTGAATACGCTGATCTGCAATTTCCCTCCAGAGCATACACTCTGAGCTGATGACAATCCATACCCTTCTCTGGCATTTGTTGCCAGATCCCTCCAGCAGTTTTTAGTCATGAGCTAAAACGTCCTCTACCCCAAAGTAGACCAATGCATTCGGTGACTGCATTATTTCAAACAGTCAGTGTGCTAAAGGTAGCACCTTTTATTAAACCAACTAGACAGTTGCACATTTTTTTTTCTTTATTTGCAACTGTCTAGTTTTGCAACTTTTTTTTGCAACTGTCTAGTTGGTCTAATAAAGATATCGCCTCTAGCACACTGACTGCTTGTTTTCTTAGATCGGGGCGGGCAATTATTTTGGGCAGAGGGCCACTTACTGAGTTTTGGCAAGCCATCGAGGGCCACATGACAGGCAGCGAGGGGCAGATAAATATTATTTTTCTACATTTTTAGGGGCCCTGTGGGCTGGATAGAATGGCTTGGCAGGCCACATCCAGCCCGCAGGCTGAATTTTGCCCACCCCTATCTTAGACCAACGCAGCTACAACCTTTATCCCTGCATGATTTCAAATGCATTTGTGCTAGATGGATAACCACTGGCAAATCCTCAGTCAGTACAAACTGTCCTAGATCCAGAGTGGACATTGACTTTAATAGATCTAAGATTTATGACAGTTGAGGATGTATCCCTCCTTGATATTTTCTCACCCTACTCCATACTGGTAGAATAACTACCTAGGAAAATATATGCGCTCAGTATGCTAGATGCTTAGTCAAGCTTATGTATCTTGTTTTCAGTCATGTTCTACTACTATCTGAACACCATTTAACCTTCACTATGTTAGGAAACCAGATGCCTCTAAAATGTCTTTTCTTGGGTAAAAGTTTTTATGTTTTAAAATGCAATTAATTCACTGCTTCTTTACCCTTTATTTGTTTCCATTATCATTTCTGATTGACTTTTGCTTCTGCTCGTCATTATAACTTAAGTCCAGAATATTTTTATATGCAACTGCATATATTTCTTTTGCTCCTTTAGATATTCGTCTGCCTTGCACTCATAGTATTCATTTATGCTCCAGCCAAGGTGTTATATTTGGCTTCATTATTATCAAGTTAGTCCATTTAGAATTCAATCAGGTATCTCTCCCCCAAGTATTTCCCATTCTTCTTTGAAAGAGATTCACCTTACATCAGAAGAGAATTTCAATCAGCCTCCCTGAGGCCATTTTGTATGCTCCCAAATCAGCTTTCCTAGAGTCAAGATTGTTTTAGTTACTTCCCCTAATACATTTCAAGTGTAATTACACTATGATCAATAAGTCTTAGATGTTCCACAACCTCAGATGTGTTTTTTATAGCTGGCTCACTTCCTGGATTAGTCCAAAGCAGTTTCTAACTGAGGAAGAGTGTTCAAAGGAACGGTATAAAAAGCAATCCTGAATTATTCCCCCAGAAGGCCCTTATTGAATGTTATTTCACACTGCAAGGATGCAGTTTGCTTTTGTGAAGAGGGTCCATATAAGGCCCCATGCACAGTCTAGGGTTACCATACCAGCAGCAAAAAAGAGGACACCTGCGATTGGGGGGGGGCGGGGGGGGAGGCATATGATTGTGGGGTAGCAGTGATATGCCCGTGCCCTGCCTCTGCCCCTCATTCCTAAGCCCCTGCTCCCCCAGGCCCCGCTCACTCCCTGCCAGCCCCTGCTCACTCCCAAAACACAGCTCCCTGTCCCCATCCCTGCCATTGCCCCACACTCCCAACCTGCAGCCCCCTGCCGCCATCCCTGCTGGTGCCCCACACTCCCAACCCACAGACCCCTGCCCCCCAAGCCCTGCCAGTGCCCCTCACTCCCAACCCATAGACCCCTGACCCCAGCCGTGTGGCCCAAGCAGTGCCCGCGTATGCACACACGTATGCATACACACAGTCTCTCTTTTCCAGGGCATGCATGGGGAGCACATGACCCCCAACAGCCAATCACCTTATTTGCTGCTCCCAGCCCCAAGCAGCCAGCCCGAGAGAGCAAAGGACATGCAAAAAACCCAGACATTTGCTCTTATTTTAAAAACCCACCTCGATGCAGCACACGGGGCCAAAAAAGAGGACATGTCTGGGAAAACCTGGACGTATGATAACCCTACTTAAGCTCATGTATGTTAATCTGAAACTAGAGACCCTGCTTCTCTAGCATCTGCTTCATCCTTGGTGCTGTATCCCTTCAGAGACACAGCGAGGGTTATGTGCCCCTTCTCTACACAACATTGTCCCTTATCATGCTGAACTATGCAGGTTCAACTCACACAACACAGGATACAAAAGCATCCTTACCTGGCAGCATCAAACAGTGGCCCCAACCTCCTCTCTTCCAATAAGGCTAGGGATAGACATTCAAAAAACCTGAGCCTAAATTGATTCAATCTTTGCAGGTTAGTCTAACTCTGCTAAGCTGAACTGGTTTGTAACCGGACAAACATTCTCTTTGAACTGAGGAAATTCAGGCACACGCCTGCAGTGGCTCAGGCTAGAAGCTGGGGGGCACTAGAGCAACCCTCCCTTCCCTTGCACAGTGCTCAGCTGAGGGGAGGGAGGGGAGGGGGGGCATGACCAGGCCCCAGCATGACCTCTGATTAGGAAGGTCCACCTGCACAGTCCCAGGCTTTCCCCCACTGGATGCTCAAGGGGTGTGGTGGGGAGTATTTACAGACCCATGCTAGCAATCTGAGGGAAGGGTGTGTGTGCAGTGCATGCATCTGTCATTGATATGGAGGTTTTCAATCTTCCTCCCTGCTTCTTTATACTGTCTGCAGCAAACTGACAGGCAAGCAAGTCAGCAAGGGACTGATAACAGTGTTTATCACCTGATCAGAAAAACAATAGCCTCTCTCCATCAGTTCAAACTCTTAAACAGTTTACCAGCTGACCTGTTGATTAGCTCCAAAGAGCCCCTGTTCTGTGTACCTGTCCAAGTAAAATTGGCGAGAGACACACACAGGAACCTCTCCGCATTAGCTAGCATACCACTTGCTTAGGGCCTGTGCTATGGAAGATGGGAGGGAGGGGGATTTCCTGCTTAAGCAGCGAGCAGCAAGGGGGAGGTAGGCCAGAGGGAAGCCAGGCAGACCCTGCTGTGCCTGCAGTCTCTGCCAGAGCTCTGGCCAGGGAGCAGAGGAGAGGGGCCAGCCCTGCTGTGGAGCAGAGCGCCCCACCCAGCCCAGAGAGCATGCCAGGATCCTGCAGGTGTCTGGTTTATCTTAAACCAGCAAGGGGTTTGGGACAGACATTTCATAAACCAGTCTGAGCCAAATCAGTTAAGTCTGATACTACATTCAACCAGGTTTATCTCAAACCAGTTTCAGACATTTTCAAACTGAAAATCTTTTTTGTTACAGGTTTAAACCAGTTTCTGATCACTTAAACCAGTTTATGTCTAATGCCTGTCCCTAGCCTAAGAGGTTAGAGTACTGTGGAGGGCCTCTAACCAGCCTGTATTTCACCCCTGTGCTCAAGCACAGTATAAGTAGAGCAAAGAATCATTTTCACATTCTCTGCTCTAGGTGAATTTCTCTATATTTGAGCAGTTGAAGCAATCTGTGAACAAGACTGGTATGCTGGCCTCTGCTTATGCTGTGTTTGCTTTTAAAAGCATTTTCTAATCTAAATTTTAATAACTAAAGACTGAGGCCTGGGGCCTAGCAAGGTGACTGGTGTAGTTCTGTCATTTGTCATCAACTACTTTATACAGAGAGAATTCACTGGGACCTTTTGTCAAGATCCATGAGATCTCCTTTGGGAAAGAGAGTCTTGTGAGATTTTTTTTTGTCTACTCTAACTCAATTTGCATCTAAATTTCAGCACCTGATAGCTAGAAAAAACATGAAGAGATCCTGATGATGAAGTCTTTAAAATTAATCCTTGGCTTGCTTCATATTATAGTTTGAACGTGTCTCCTGTTAGTTCCCCATCATAGTAGTAGTAGCAGCATATGTATTTTGTACCCATATATTTTGACTAACCATCTACCACCCCAATCCTGTGCAGGTTTATGCATGTGCTTAATGGATCTCAGTGGGGCTTCTCACATGCTGTGAATTGAAACCCAAGTTTTAGCATAGTCAAAGCTTTCACATACCATAGTCCTAGCATCTGTAAAGATAAAAATTTGGTTTCATTTTTTCACTTCTCACCATTTTCTAATGTTTCTTTCTGAGCAAAATATTTAAATCTTGAACATTATGGGCTTTTTGGTTAACTAGAAACCCCCCCAACCAGCAAAAAATATAGCTGCTTTGATTGAAATCATCAACACTCTCCCATTATCTTAGGAATCCTTGGGTCAAATTCAAGTCAATAGAAGTTTGGCCAGTGACTTTGTACGGCTATGATTACACATCTTTTTGCCTGCTATTTACTTGTTCTGCTTATTAAATAATTTCTTCTATTGCTGTCAAGGGACATATACACCAATGACCTCTATGTAAATACAGCAAGTTGCACCTGAGAAAAACCTAACACTACCATTCCTGTCTCTCTTCAGTCAGGGAATCTTTAAAATACCAGATGACTACAGGATTGCCTGCTCTAACAGGATTATACCTGGATCTAACACTTAGGAACATACGAAGGGGACTCTTGAAGTACAGACAATCAAAAAGCCTGAGGCTGAATTAATTCAGTCTTTGCAGGTTAGTCTAAACTGCAGAGATTAAACTAAAAAACAACTGGACATACATTTACCTTTGATTCAAGAAATGCAGCCACATGTCTGCAGTGGCTCAGGCCAGAAGCTGGGGGGGATGCTAGAACATGACTTTCTGGCACATAGCCAACATCAGATGTGTTTTCTACCTCTTTCTGCTGCCCCCGAGGTCTTTGGGATTTGCAGTCCAGAATCACAGCAGCACGGCTCTCCAGGGTTGCTCATCACTTCCTCTTCTTGCTTCCAGGTGCCTCTGGGATTTGTAGTCCAAAGTGGGAGCCAGCAGTAAGTTTGAGCAGGGTAGGGAATGTCTACTTGAGGGAAGGTGGGTTTAACCCCTCTCCCTGGCCCCAGACCCCCGCCAGGGTTTGCCGGGCAGCGGAGGGGCGGGGGAGGGGGTAGTCCCTGCCTCCCCCACAACCCTTCTCTGCTGGAGCAGACAGCATAGCCCAGCCCACTTCTGTTACTGCTCTTCTGTTCTGTTATAGGTTTCAACCAGTTTCTGAGCATTTAAAGTGGTTTATGTGTAACCTCTGTCCCTAACCTTAAGGCCATCAAATCCAGTCCCCTGCATTCTCCAGCAGTGGTTAACCAAAACAATCCACAAAATACTACTTTGAGCGTTCATCCCCCATTACAGGGAATAATACCCAAGACAACAAGGACCTATGTTGCTATGTCTTGAGTAAACCAGACAGCAAAATATGTGTGTGTGTGGTTTCAATTCTGTTCCATTTTCCATTTTTTCTTGGCTCCTAACTCTAGTTATTCCAAATATAGTAGGATACTGAACAGACTACAGAGGCAAAATTTTTGTCTACAGGTTAAAGAGGTGACAAACCTGTCCAGGATCCTCAGCATCTCTCTAAAAATACAATTTCCTTCCACTGCTAAACTTCAAAGTATTTTTAAACCCTGCAAAAACAGTGTCTCCTCTTCTCTGCAGTTGCTGGAAATATAGAAAATGAACTTTGAAGAAACTCAGTGTCAACTAAAAAAAATATTTTTTTAATTCTTGATCTGAAAAATTGACAACTTGAGTAAATACTTCCAGTTTGAAATAATCTCCTAATAATCTGTTTTAGGCTAGATGGCTTCCTAGAAAATGTTTGCCAGACTTTGTCATCCATATAAGGCTACTTCATAGTCAATATAAAGTGAGGCCAAGAAAATGAAATGAAATCCAAGTTTTATATTAGGACTATAAGTCTACCTCCTAATTATACCCATGGGAAAATGGGCAAAAGTAAAAAACAAGAACAACAAAAAAACAAAAACTGTAGCAGAAGGTCTCTCATTTCTTTGTCAAGATTTTGAATTTTCAAATGTTTTTCACCAGCCCTATTGCTTGTCACTTAAAAAAAAGAAAAGAAAATTATGTTTAGAACACCAGGAAATACGCTGCTTTTTATAAAACCCTATTGATTGGGTTATTAAAGAGAAATGAGCCTCAGATAAGATCAGCCTCAAGCCTAGTCAATACATAATTTCTTGTTGCTGCTTAAATGCTTTATATTGAAATTGCATCCTGTGATCTCAAAAAAGATCTCTGTTCTCACATGCTGCTAAATGTATGAACTAAAGTCCTTCTGTTTTTATATCTCACTCAAAATGCATGGTCCGGAATGTCTTTGGTTCAAGAAGGACAGAATGTATTTAATAATAGTAGTCTACTGATGCAGGAAACTATTCATGCAGCACATTTCCAATTTTAAAAAGCCAGAAAAAATGGAAGAGCCAACTAAAACTCTAACATGACCTTTTTGTGTCCTGTATACTTATGGTATATGTTTAATATTAATGGGATATTTTAAATTTATACTGGCCCCAGAGAGTCAGAAAACACTAAGTAGGTGTAACATAATCAGTGCACACTTCTACATGCAGTCCTTGGGTAATATTACCAAAGTCTTAAAATGACTCAGGAAATACATTTTTAAATAAGACCCCTTAATATTAAAATAAAAGGAAGTTAATGCAATACTGTAGTTTAAACACTACTGCAATAGAAATAATTGTGAGCTGTAGTCACTGCTATAAAGCTATTGTGCTATCACCAAAGGTACAGGACAGAGACAATCCTTGCTCCAAACTAACACAAAAATGCTGCAGATTTATTTTCTTTTTTGGAAGCTATATTACTTGCTGCTTAATGCCAAGGCATTTATCCAGACTGTACAATATTTTCTAGCTGATTCTGTGGTTCTCAAGCATTGATTCTGGAACACAGACCCCCAAAATTTCCCTTGCTTTGCTTGGGAAAGAAGGAAGAACAATGCTGTGAAGGACTTGCTGTCACTTAACTGGAACGATAATTGCAAGGAGAGGGGGGCATGGGAGCGGAGGAGCCCTTTCTGGCTAGGCACAGGTAGCCATGATCTAGCTGGAGAGTTGGAAAAGGTCCTGGATCTGAAAGCTGTAGCAGGACAAAGGAAAGGGTTGGACTGGGAACAGTAGCAACAGCTGCTGAATCCAAGCAACCTGGGCCAGGCACATGCTACTTTGTCCCTAGCAACAGTGCTCAGCAATCTGGGTGGCGCAGAATGAATGGGCACCAGACTGAGTTTGGAGCAGGGAAGGGAGCCAAGGCCTAGAGATGAAAGGTTGGAAGGGGCAGCACAAGGGCATGTGATATGAGGAGGAAATTCACCCAGACTCCAGCTGGAGGCTCATTTGCAAGGCAGCAGCAGTGGCCTGTCACAGCAGAAAAGCTATTGGCAGGGCAGAGTTTACTGAGGATCCTGAAGAACTGCAAATTGATTAGTGGAATGACATTTTATGTGAGGGTTCAGAAATAACTGTGCACCTGAAGGGGGCAGGAAGGTCAGTAATATCATTCTATGGAATGGAGAAAACGGAAAGTGCATTTCATATACCAGTTTCAGTCCCTTATTGACAATAGCCACTGTAGAGTCCAAAGTCAAATTTATTGCTGCAGCATTACATGAGATTTCTAGACATCCAAGCACAGAAACTGGTCATCCTATCATCACAAAGCAACCCTCTCCAGCCCCCGTTTCCCCTCCCCCCATCACTCTTCCCATCTTTGGATATGCAAGGAAAGAGCACTGGAAAACAGACAGAAAATCGAATGCAGCCAGGTGAAGCATGTGGAGTTTAGTTAAACAAATATCCATGTTTTCTACTGCAACTACAGTTTGATTACTTTCCTGAAGGAACAGACAGCCCTTCGAATTCACAGTGGTGTCTTTTAGGAAATTAATGTTTAGGGCCTTAACAGGACCAACATTTTTTACACTACAGGCATACACCACACACAGAGGTCTTTCATTTCATTAATAATACATAAATACAAGTCACTGGGAGGATGAAAAAACAGTCTTGTTAATTGACTTCTGAGATGCTAATCTGTGTCTCATTAGCTTTAAACACAGCCTGGCAACACTGTTTGTACCTTGCAGAAATAACCTACTTTAGAGGAAACACGGCATTGTAAATGCAAGAATGTATCCCTCCATTATTCTCTTTATATATACAGTATTGCCAACTCTCATGATTTTTGGCATTGTTCTTAAAGTCTACACTTTGGGAATGTGAAAAACGTAGCTCTTTCTTTTATATGTATATAAAACAAAGAGCTAAGTTTTTCCTATATATATATATATATATATATATACATATATATACATATATATATATATATATATATATGCATGCATATACATACATACACGTACATATATACTTATACCCATATATACATACATGCATATATAAACACACACACATATAAACACACACAAACACACACATAAACACATCTAAATACACACGTATATCCGTGCTGCTGACCTTGCACCCCCCGGCCATGCTCCCTAGAGGCAACGGAGCTCATCCATGACAGTGGGGATGGAGGGGACAGAGTGGGGGGAAATATATACTTCTTTTATATATATATATATAAAAGAAAGAGTTACGTTTTTCACATTCCTGAAGCACAGAATTTAAGAACAACACCAAAAATCATGAGAGTTGGCAATACTGTAAATATACACAGCCCTTTATTTGTTCTTAGCAGAAATTTAGTGTAACGCAGAATATCAAAGTCAAAGGAAGAGACAACCACAGATAAACGTTCAGATTAGGGACAGAAGTTACACATAAACTGGTCTCAGTGATCAGAAACTGGTTTAATGCTGTAACAGAACAGAAGTTCAGTGCACATAAACCAGTTTCAAAATGGCCAAAACTGGTTTGAGATAAACCTGCTTGAATGTAGTATCAGACTTAACTGACCTGGGTCAAACTGGTTTATGGAACTTCTGCCCCAGACCCATTCCTGGTTTAAGTTAAATCAGAGTCCTCCAGCATCCCAAGATGCTCTGCAGTCCTAGGCTGGGCTGGGCCATCTGTTCCAGTGGAAGAGGGCTAGCCCTGCCACTGCTCCCTAGCCGGAGGAGGGGCAGGGGTGTGGCCAGATGCCAGCTCCACTAAGGCAAAGAGGGAAGGGAAGAGGTTTACGCCCCCTCCCTCTCCTGTCCCACCAGCACGGACCCCAGCGGGGTCTGCCAGGCAGGGACGCAGCAGCCCATCAGGCATTTCATGCTGCTTGTGTGGCAGGGGGCATGGCCAGTCCCAGCAGCAGCATGAAGAGAATGGAGAGGGGGATTTAATTTCCCCCTCGTCCCCTGTCCCACCGACAGGACCTGAGCTGGGGTCTGCCTGGCTGAGGCAGATCAGCCTGTGTCACAGTTCCCCCTCCTCACTGCTGCAGGGGCAGGGGTGTGGCCAGGTGCCAGCCCAGCATGGCCCCCTGAGGTGAGGGGGGCGGTGAGGGGGTCTGGGGTCTGCACCGGTGGGACAGGGCAGGGAGGGGGGAATTAAATCTCCTCTGTCCCTCGTTCCCTTGAGGCTACTGCTAGCACTGGCCACATCTCCTGCCGCTCTAGCAGTGAGGGGAGGGAAATGCCTGACAGGGGCTGCTCTGTGCTGGCTGGGCAGACCCTGGCTGGGGTCCAGGGGGAAAGGAGAGGGAGGGGGGAATAAACCCCCTCCCTGACCCCTTCTCCTCAGGGGTCATGCCGGGCTGGCATCTGGCCAGGCTTCCACCCCAATGAGGGAGGTTGGACCCTGACATGGGCGGCTCCACCCCAGTCAGGCAGACCCCGCCGGGCTGGCATCTGGCCAGGCTTCCACCCCAGTGAGGGAGGTTGGACCCTGACATGGGTGGCTCCACCCCAGTCAGGCAGACCCCATCTTGGGTCCTGTTGGTGGGACAGGGGACAGAAGGGGGAATTGAACCCCTGTCCCTGCTCATTTCACACTGCTGCTGGGGTGGCCAGGCCCCCCACCACTGGAGTGGTGAGGATGGGGGTGGGAAATGCCTGGCAGGGGCTGCTTCCCCCTTCCCTCTCCAGGCACACCCCAGCTGAGGTCCCTGCAGGCCAGGGTGGGGGGTTTAAACCAACCATACTCAGCCTGCCAGGGCCTGGCTATGTCCCCTGTCAGCACAGCTTCCCTGTAGTGGAGGGCTCACTCTAGCGCCCCCCGGCTTCTAGCCTGAGCCACTGCAGGCACGTGCCTGCATTTCCCGAATCAAAAGTGAATATCTATTCACTTGCAAGTCAGTTCAGTCTATGCAGTTTAGACTAACCTGCACAGATTGAATCAGTTCAGGCTTGGACTTTTTGAATGCCTTACATAGCCTCACAGTTAAAGGGCCAAGATGGAAGGAGGAAAGGGCAGCTGGAACAAAGCACACAGGTGAAATGGAGGTTTCAGCTACAGGCCCTTTCCAAAAAAAAAAAAAAAAAGTATAAGATAGTGTGGCAGATCAAAGTAGCTGGCTGCATAACAGGCCAACTACTTCAGAGCAGAGACCAAAATGAAAGGGAGAGGGAGAGAGTGTACATGCACACACACAAAACTACACTTGTTACAGAACAGCCTGTGGGAAGAAGGATTCACATCTGTGATCCCCGTCGCACATTCTCCATCACAATTATGCTTAAAAGGTTCTCAGTCTCACTGAAATAATCACTGATACAGTCCCTTAACTGGAATAGGCTGATACTTTCACACCAGAGTGAACTTATCCCCTGCCAGCCAGCTGGGGCTTTCCTTTCTTTCTACTCTTCTTCCCTGCCGGTAAATCAACTGTACTGCTTTGGGGATGAGGAATGGGAGGAAAATCTCCCTTCTATCACCACAGAGCTATTAACCAAGAGATGCTGCCTTTGGATTTGGACCCCCTTGCAACTAAATCCCCAGTTAACCTACTGTTATTCCCTTGAGAAAGACAGTCAGTGTCAATAACTGATCAGAGCCTAGGAGTATGTAGAGAAAGGACATCCATCAGCAGTTGCAATGCATGACATGGTATAGTATACTGTTTGCAAAGTTGCAAAGCATCCCTAAATGACAGCAGCTGGGTAGGCTGCTTATAGGTGAGAAAAAGCCCTGTGTGCCATAGGTTGCTTATCAAGGTAATTGTCTGTGCTTAATTTTCCTCTAGAGATTTGTAAGCATGAATACCACCTCCACACCAGCTGCTCAGCAGCATATCTGATGCTGTAATGTGAGCTTGCTTGCTACTTTCTGATCAGTGAAAGGGACAGTGTCAAGGACTTTTCTCCCTGCATATGCCAAGTTATGTGTAATGCCCTCTCAGTTTGAAAATAGTAATTCTTTCCCAGTCAGGAAACAATATTCTCCCCACTTCAGCCATCAGCATGGTTTTTCCTTTCTGTCACACTGAACAGCTAATAAAACAAGGGTTTTTAGGTGAGATGGTTTTAAGTGTAGTGGCTGTTCTTGAAATATGGTTCAAAACTGAGGGGATGGAGGAAATGACAGGTGTGTTGAGTAGTCATTTCACAGGATCATTGCCTCTCCCTGCCCACCCAGACAGAAACTCCTTGCAGGCAAGTCATGGTTTCATGTACTTTGAGTCCTGTTGTCTACAAATATCACCTGCAGAGATAAGCCTCCTGCACAAGGTTCAGCTGCAGAGCTATTGTTCCTCCACAAAGTTCAGTGTTTTGATGAAGGCTTTTATACAAACCATATTCTGATCCCCAATTGCTACAAAATTGGTACTTCAGCAGATCTTTATGCATAAGAAATGGAGTGCAAGGGTGTTCACCGGAGACTTCAGGAGACCTGGCTTCAATTTCTTATTCTTCCCAGGCTTCCCTGTGTGAACCATTTAGTCCCAGGTCCCCAAAGGTATTTTAGTCTTTT
Source organism: Alligator sinensis (assembly GCF_000455745.1). Classification (NCBI taxonomy): domain Eukaryota; kingdom Metazoa; phylum Chordata; order Crocodylia; family Alligatoridae; genus Alligator; species Alligator sinensis. The sequence continues at coordinate 2,718,928 of NW_005841958.1, read as the reverse complement.
TGCCTTAGTTTCTTCACCTGTAAGCTAAAGATAATAGACCTTCCCTTCCTCATACTGTTGTAGACATAATGAACAAAGGAAAATATTGCCATAGGTACTAAACACCTCAATGGAGATGACATATGCAGTCATGCTATGCAGGATATCTATCCTTACTCCTAATTTACAGTAATTACACTGAATATAACCTCACTGTTCGTTCTGTAGTCCTTTTAGCTAAGAACAGGGGAAGGTGCTGCGGTTGCTTGCACACTACATTTCCTTTCTCTGTGGTTTGGTGACTCATCTCTCTCATTTCCTTACTGCTCTTTTTACTGACAATACACACATCCACGTTTTAAGATGTTCCTCAATTAGAACAAAGAAATGCTTTTTTGATAAGTGATATAAAAACCACTCGCTATCCATTATAAGCACTTAGCTTCCAGCTTCACTTCACAATTGACGACTACAGGGGTGGATTTCGGGGGAGTGCAGTCATGCAGTTGCACCCACCGCACCCCCTCTTGATTCCTGGGCTACCCAGGCTTTAAAATCAACTGCCTGGGGGAGGGTGGAGATGTAGCAGCAGATGTAGGAGTCAATTGACTTGGTGGCTTATTATAATCTACCCTGATAGCATCTCTTTATTCCATAGGTGTTAAGTCCTCTCTCCTTTTTAATGGTCTTGATGTTCCACAATTTAAACTATCCTTTCCTTCTGCAACTTTGCTATCTGTTAGCCATTCCTGGTAATGCCTCTTTTCTATTTCACAGCCCTGCAGACTATTTTTAACTCTGTCTAAAAACTTTATCTCAGCCGTAGTAACATCAACTCAGTCATTTCTACATGTGACAGTAAAGTAGTGGAGGCGCTGTCACGGTACTCAAGATAACTAGATTTTGTTTTATGAATTTGAGTACAAGATATATATTGCCAAAAATGATTACAGAACAAATGAAACAATATATTTTGACTATTTTGGCCTAGTTTCTTGTGTTTTTTAAGCTTAATATATTGTCTAGAAATGTAGTGAACATTCCAGTCAGCTCTATTTGCTTTTGCTTTGATCTCAGACTGAATAGTCAAGTGCTGGGTCCCTAGCACAGGGGTTGTCAACCGGGGGTATGTGTACCCCTGGGAGTACTTGGACTGGTCCTAGTGGGTACGTGTGGGAGGGTGGGGATACAGCGCCGCTACCTCCCAGGAGCAGGGCCGGGGTAGGGTGAGGGCAGTGGCGCCCTCTGCGGCGCGGGGAAACTTGTACACAGTGGCCCCCGCAGCCACACACCAGCTCGGTGAACTTCCCTGTCCCATAGAGGGGCGCTGCTGCCCTCACCCCACCCTGGCCCTGCTTCTGGGAGGCAACCCGCCCGCAGGCCATCCCTGCCTCCGTGCTCGGTGTCCGGCCACTGGGAGTACTTAGACTAAAAAAGGTTGAAAACCCCTGCCCTAGCATATCAGTAAAGATCCTAGTATCTCTCTAACTGGAGAAAAGAATACCTGTCATGTTATGTCATGATGTCCTACACCATTTGCACCCCCCTTTTTAAAATCCTAGATTTGTCCATGGAAGACTATGCATCTTGAATTGGCAAAATAAAGAACAGAGTACAAAAAGCCTTTCTCTTGTTCCCCAATATTGGGAAACAGGACCATAACCCCTACAATAACCTATCAGAATTGAATTGAAGAGTGTCTACACACTTCCTCAGTCTGACGCTAGGGCGTTCGTGCCCAAAAGCTTGCTAAGAAGAACGTTGCCAACTATTTGAGTTGGTCTAATAAAAGATATTGGATGTACCCAAAGAAACTTGTCTGCCTATGTCCTTAGACCAGCATGGCTACAGTCTACACCCCTGTACACACATACATATACACACCCCAGTAATGTCACTTGGAGTGAATGAGTGGGCATGGACTTAGAGGGGGCACAAGAATGCTATTGGGCAGGAAGTGTTGGTGCAAGCAACACCCAGGGGTTAAGAGAGGAGCCACCATTATTTTCACTGCCAAATTTATGCTTGATGGCAAAATTCAGCAGCATCTACAGTTGAGGTGTGCATGGGTCTCTCACTCAGCACCTGCTCCCTTAACTTCCTAGCTGCTGGCTGCACTGAAACCTCCCCCAGTCTGCATCAGCAGCATCTGCCTTGGCAGCACGGAGGGGCTGCCTTGAGCCCCATTGCTTCCAGCCCCAAACTCTGCATCAGCTCTTCGTGGATCCTCCCCCTGCAGCAGATTTGGCCCAGGGTATAAGCCTTATCAGTTGTGTCTCTAAGATGCACACACACAAGCCCCTTGCCAATACTGTATTTCTTACAGAAGGCCCAGACACTTGCTGCAAATACTTCTATCTTCAACAGTTACCATGAAGTAGGCTAATTCACTTCAGTGATAATACTCCCATAATCAAGTACTTCATCGGAGAAAGACATCTTCTTGAGATTCAGTGTTTGCAGGATCAAGTCCTTTTATTGGAAAATAAGAAGTACAGTTACCATATTTTCTTGCATACAACATCACCCTGAATAAGATACCTTGCTTTTGAAAGGCAGAATGAATGCGGGGGCGGGCAGGGGGATCTTGCTTTGAAACTACAGCTAGGTTGCAGTAACTAAGTAGCAGCCTTCATGGAGGTGTGGGGTTGTTCACAGCCCCATATAGCACTACAGTGTTACTTTAGCTTTTCTTGGCAAAGAGAAAAACTGTTATTACTGTATTTCTTCATGTATAATAGATACCCCAATATCCTGCAGCTGCACTGTTGCAAAATTGTGCTGTTGTATATCAGAAAAATATGGTATCTCCCAGCATTGTTTGATTTTGCTTTTCTCAGTGTATTGCTTCTACCAATTTTACTTGGTATTGTTTGGATACCCCCTTCCCCCCCACCAAGAAAATCTTTGCTGTCACCAGCTTCATCCATCTCATCCAAGGAATGTTAAATCAAAACCTGATTTTCTGATAGGTTCTTACAGTGGATAGGTTCTTATTTAATGCACACACACACACACACACACACAGACACACACACACACACACACACATACACAACGCATACACACATATATATGCATATGTGTGTGTGTGTGTAAGACAGAGTGTTCCTTGTATGCAGTTCTTTATTTTACAAATTCAATAAGCATGCTGAAGCCACAAGTTAATAAGATTTGCTAGTAGTGCAGGTCTGGGCAGGCCTTCCCAAATAGATACAGTATGCTAGCACACTTAAAACTGATTACAAGACAAAAACCAGAAAGATAAGCATTATTAACAAGATGTATTTTCCTAGAGGAAAGTGTGGAGGACCCATCTCTCATCTCATAATACAAGTTTCTTATTGATTTTACTTTAGGTATTTAGTAAGCCTGAAATATATTCTAGGGTGCTCCTTAAATGCTTACATATTTAATCACACAGGCTTAGCTAGAGCCTTCAGGCTTCCTGTCCTACACTGCAGGCACATTAATAACCTCTCTGGCTAACTACTCCAACAAGAGTATATGCTTTTATCAAACATCCAGTCTTGGAAGTACAATGAAGGTCCCAGACATGAATCCAACTCTCTCACCCAAGAGCCACGAGTGTATAGAAAGCGGTCTGGCTTGACTAATAAAAGCAGCAGATCCAGTCCTGATAGCATATATCCAAAACAATGGACCATTGTTTTCAAGTCAGAATGTAGACAAACAAGGAGGGAGTATTCCATACTATGAAACAACCCTGCCTGGCTAAATCTGGCTAAGAGTTTAGTTTGGCCAGAGCTTAGTTAAAAATAAATAAATACATAAAATATAGCAGTGGGTTAACTGTGAAGGACAGAGGAAATCCCTTTAGGAAATGCAATGCACCCTGTATTGTCCAAAGTGGTCAGGCAGGGTAGTGCTGCTCTCACTAATGTCAGTAGGTAACTCCTGTTGATTGTATTGGGAGCAGACTTGAATTGCTTATCAGTGATTGTATCAGTGATTGTATCTTACTGTCTTACCGACAGTAAGAACCTCTAATTGTCTCTTTCTTCATGAGATGAAGAAACACTAAACTAATTACATCACGATAAAACTTGATTATGTTTGCATGTCAAGAAAATTTGTCTCAGCCATTTGGTTTTCTATCACTGGGTTATACCGATGCAACAAGTGTGCTCCCCACAGAAGCATGACCCAAATTGTTTGACAGTTGCGGCAATTACTGGACCATGGATTGATTCTCCAGATAACACTCCCCACTGCACAATGTAGTTTCCTCAGCCCAATATAATTCAAAACAGCTGTGCTACTTGTTTTCTAAGAGTGCCTTTTGAGAAGTTAGCAGGGCATTTTTAGTTTTCATCAGCAAGCTCTTCACTTCCCTGAACTCTAAGGAGCTTCTGTATTCTTGCATGTCGGTTGTCTGCAATGAGCAAGAGGTCTGTTTGGAATCAGACTGGGGGGGCCCATTACTTTATGCTGTAATAAAAGTATGGGTCATTACCTGCAGCTGAGACAATAACTTTGGGAATATTTGGGATTGCCTCAACTGCTAGGCTTTGCCAAAAACTAAGCATGTACAAACTGTACACATCATCTAGGCTGCATGGCAAAAGTTTAGACAAGACAAGCTACCTCAAACAACTGAGTGTGTTATGCATGTATCCTTAGGGTTACCATATTTCCAGTTCCAAAAAAAGAACACCTCACTCCTAGCCCAACCAGTGTCTCTCACTCCCAACTTGCAGCCCTCTGTCCCTGCTGCTGCCCCTCACTCCTGACTCGCAGATCCCTGGTGCTGCCAGTGTCCCGCACTCCCAGCCCACAGCTTCCTGCCTTCTCTCACATCCCATCCCCTCACTCCCAACCTGCAGCACCCCCGCTCCCCTCAGCCCTACCGGAGGGGGGCTCTAGCTGCCCCTGTCCTGACAGCAGCTGCAGTGGCTCTGGCTTCTGTGGGTGGTGACAGAGTGAGTCTGGCCCTGGTGGGGGTTACAGGGAGGAGGAGAAGATGCCTGTAGCACCCCACACCCCAGACTGGGGCTCCTGCACCACACCAGGTAACCTAGCCATGCAACCCCGCTCCCCCCTCCAAGGCCACGTCTCCTGGCCACACCACCCCTGCAAGCACGGGCACCGGCCCCTGGTGCCATGAGTTCAGCTGTGTAGATCCCTGCTGCCCCTGAACGGCTCCCCTGTCCCCTTCCCCAGCTGAAGGGACAGGTGCCTCCCCCTGCCTCTGTGCCCTGCCACAGCCCTTGAGCCTTGACACCATTCCCCACTGCCAGCAGGCACTCCCCGCCCCCCAACCCAGACAGTCCCCCAGCCCTGGCCCTCTAACCCTCACCCCCCATAGACTTACCTGCTTGCAGCTGCCAGGGCTGCTCTCACCCCGCTGCCTAGTTGCATGCCGGCCACATGTGTGTGTGCGCGCATGTGCACAGAGACACATGGTGCCCCTGCTTCCAGTCACCCTTCCCGGCATCCACCAGCAGAGTGGAGCAAAAGCTCAGACATTTGTTCAGATTTCAGAAAACCACCCAGATGGAAATCGGAGGATCCAAAAAGAGGACATGTCCAGGAAAACCCGGATGTATGGTAACCCTGTGTATCCTACCCTAGTCCCCTGAGCTCAAGTCTCTCCACTGAG
>NW_005841958.1:2702125-2713295 GCF_000455745.1 Alligator sinensis | reverse complement strand
CTGAACATCTCGACTTCAATCCTAGAGGCTGACAGTGAGTGCTTTCCTGATTAAAAGAATAGATGCAAGAAAGTATTAGCTCTTTAAAAACATAGTACACATTTAAGTCACACACAGCTACTTCTTTCCTGAACCTCATTCTCTCATTTAGATATCAATCACAAGGGGTGAAATCTCCCCCGCTATTATAGTAAATGGAAGATGTCCATTCCCTCACAAGTCCAGGATATCGCCCACGGTGACCTAGTAACATTATTCCAGAAACCTACTCTGAGCTAAACCTCACTGAAATATTGTTGTTTCCATCACAACCAGTTTTATACACTTTATTCCTTACCAAGAAGCATCTGCCACTGAGCAGGGAAGGGAAAGCACGAGACATTCATTTCCAATGTTTTTTTGCAAGGATGAACAAACTCCATTTACTTCATAAAGCTTTTCCCTGAATGTGGTATAAGAAACTATTCTTCCAAAATTTACAGTGGGACTAGGAGTAAAAGAGTGGAGATACTGTCCAGTGCTTTATGACAACTTAAATGCAACAAGGCTTTTCCCTCCATAGGCAGCAGAAGCAGAGCACACAAATTCCCTACCTACAAGAGTAGATATTGGGAAGGGGGGAAGGGGGCAGGGGAGAGACAATTGTCTATTTTTCTGGAGGTTCTTCTGATGATTTGCAAGTGGGACTGAAGACACCTAAAAACAAGGATATCCTGGCCCACTACCTCCACGGAATATATGCAAATTACTCACTGCAGGATTGTTATCAAAATCCTAGCTGTGTATACATGTGTGCACTTGCCTTGTGCTACCATGTAATGTGAACCTGCTGCTACCTGGGTCCCCTTTGCAACCTAAGCATTTCTTTTAATCCCAGAGGAGGACTAAACACTGTAAGCAGTTACTAACTAAATACACAAGTGACACTCACCCTTGAAATCACCAAACTAAGCTAGCACATACCGGAAATATCAATCGTCCTTGCAAGATTACACTAGTTGCTGCTAAGTGGACTGTGTGGGGGTCAGCAGGGAATAGGGGATACTCTGTTAAGCAGGATGTCCCTTGGGGTTACAAGAACCACCAGCCATAAACTGAAGGAGAGCAGATTTAGATTGGACGTCAGGAAAAAATTCTTTACTGTGAGGGCTGCCAAAATATGGAATGGACTTCCAAGAGGGGTGGTGCTTTCCCCTACCTTGGAGGTGTTTAAAAGGAGATTAGAGAAGCACCTGGCTGGGGTTACTTGACCCTACCGCTCCTTCCTGCCCAGAGCAGGGGGGCGGACTCAATGATCTAATAGGTCCCTTCCAGCCCTAATATCTATGAAATCTATGAAACGCAAGGTCTTCTATTAGGCTGCCATATTATATAAAATACCAGCCGTACCTCAAAAAGCTGATTTAGGTGCTTCCAAAAAGCATTTTTCATTTGTGATATATGAACTCCACAAACTTCACGACCACCAAAAACAAAACCATTAGCCAGTAAAAGGGGTCTTTACTCATATACTTTTCAATGTATAAATTAAAGGTGGCCCTGAAACAAAACCCCACATCTCATCAGCCTCAAACTTTTGGAAAGTTTCTATCAAGTGTCCAAAACTTACGTACCTAAATGTGTCAGCCTTGTCCAAGCACTGTTTGAACAAATGTTAGTGTAATAACCCTTGCAAGAATGCTGCTGAGATGGAGTTGAATCAGTACTGTCAACTGGGAGCAGAATTCACCGCGTGACAGGAGGATTACAGAAAGGACTGGAAATTCAGCTTCCTAAATCAAGGGAAAGAATGGGAACTGGTATTTTATTGTAGATTCATTTATAGAGGTGCAGAGCCAAAATTTTAGTAGAAAAGACCTTTTGCCTCTTAGAGAGATGTAAAAGTTAACCTCTTTTGTGCCGAGTAAATAAAGAATATTTGTGAATTTTTAATGCTGCTTTGTTTTCTTATATGCCATAGAAAAATATTTATCAGTCTAGACATCTCTTAACTTGAAGAGAGGGAAAAGGCACTCTCTGCAGGCCTCCCAAATTATAACACTCAGCTGACTCGCTTTAAACTTGCAGAGTGTTTCTTCATGCATGTATTTAGGTGGCACCTATTGGGGTGAATAAGCTACGTGAAGAACCAAGATTCAGGATCCTGGATCCTGTCAAGAATCAAGCAATCCAACAAAGTACTTATGCATTTGCTTAATTTTGAACAGATTTTTATGATGCAATTTAAGCATGGGCTTACTGGCATTGCTAGATCCAGGCAGGACTACTCTGCACATTTTGGGCATTTATAGATGTGCTCCGGGAGGTTGCGGGGGGGGAGCACTTTAATTAGTGAGCTGTGCTAATTAAAAGTGCCGACGTACCACGTGTATCAGTGACCCTGCACCGAAAAATGGCGGCATGGCACTTTGAACTAAAGCTCATTAAATGAGTTTTAATTTAAAGCCCCCCATTGCCATTTTTCAGTGGGGGGGCAGGGAGGGGGGGGTGCATTGATACACATGATGGCAGAGGCTGCTGGAGCTCATTAATTTCTGTGCTCCAGCAGACTCGATTAATCTGCTGGATTTATAGCACGTTGGAGCAGCCCCACTGCACGTCTATAGGAGCCCTTTATAATGGATTCCCAAATACAGGGGTGGACCCAGGATTTCCCAAAGGGAGATGCAGCAGCAACAACCCAAACTGTAGGGGTAGCTGCATTCCCCTCTCCCAGCCTCTTCCCCTGCAGCAGCATGGGCTGACCGTGCTGCAGGAACCTCTAGTCTCTAAAGCATATGAAAGTCCCCACCCCACCTTCCTCTTCTTGCTCAGAGGCAATCCCCTTCTCCTTCTCTTCCCCAGCCCCTTCTCCCTCCCCCCACCAGACTCCTCTGCCTCCTGTTGCTGTTTTCTCCACTGTTTGGGGGCAAGGAGGCTCCAGAACCAGCCAGACTGGGCTCAGCTGGGGAAGGGACTACAGCAACAGAGCGGTGGAGGAGTAGTTCCCCCTACCCTGTCCAGTACTCAAGCAGGTGCATGGCAGGACAACCTCCATCCATCCTAGCTGCCATTGTCTGCACCCCACAACTGAGCCCCAGCTTGAACAGGAAAGAGAAGGGAGAGGGGATTTTCACCTGTTTTAGGAACCTTAAAAAGTCCCTGGAGGCTCCAGTGGTGCAGTACATGCCACTGCATCCCCTCTAGAGCTGCCCTTGCACAAGTATATACACTAAAAAAAACAAACCCCAAACCAAAAAACCCAACCCTGCTGTGCAATATTTTATCAAATCTCACTGTTGTAACAAATAGGTTGACCAGAGTCCAAGCAATTCAGATGTTATGGGTTCAAAATCTACAGCTGGATTGGATTTTTCAACTCTGCCCTATCCCAGTATTTTGTAAACATGCCACAAAACTTTTCCTTGAAGTTTGTACTTGAAAAAATGTATGTTTGGTGCACTTTTCTCTTGAAAAACATACATTTGATTAGTAGTCCTATTCTCTGCTCTCTCCAGATTCAAGCCCTGAGCAATATGCCACTCCTCATATAATTTATAACAATAATAGTACAGATAGCATCTCTGTTCAAATGTCAGGTGCAGTATAAGAAGCTAAACAGGTAGGCAGAGGCCATCTAAGGAGCTCACAGTACTTTGCACACTATAAGATACAGTCTTTGAAAGGAAAGTTAGATTTCCTACCTAACTGCTTTTGCTTTAATGTCCCTTTGAAATAGAAAGTTTTAGAGTATTGTATCTAAACAAGACCTCTCAAATGTTATGCAAAAATAATGGACATATTTTAAGGTGCTAGGTCTGGAGTCCACAGAAAGGCAGCTACTGGAGCGGTGATCAGCAGAATGATTCGGGCATTTTTTACTGTTTGATTCTGCCTAGTCCTTTGCTTTCACTCCAAAAGAAGAGTTAAAATCTTTGTAAATGCATTAGCATAAAAAAAAATTGTGATTAGATTTCCCAAGCAGCTAATACATCTGGCTCATTGTATTTGGAGTCAAAAAACATGGAAAATATCAGAGCCACCCAGTAACGCTTTGTGGCCACTGGAGGTCACTACCAATCCATTTCAGATAACACACAGATTTTTTTTCTGAGAGAGAAACAAAAATCCTTTCTAATTTGAAGAAGGTGAAATATTGTTTTGCTTAATAATGCTGTTTACAAGACATCGTTAGCTCTTTTCCTGAAGTCACTGTAGCATGCCTGTCACCTTGTCCTTCATTATTTCTGTACAGACAAATTAACACACACTATTTTATCACGTTGTCATGCAAGCAGCTTCCTCTCCTGGGGAACAGAAGGTCTCAGGAGCATGTGCACAGCTTCTATGGGAATATACCAGGGAGCGCAGGGAAAATTGTAGGGAACCTGTAAGCCAACATAGAGGGCACAGTCCATTTTTCTTGGAGGCTCTCGCATCCGACAAAAATCTTAGGATCTTTATATTTGCAGGGATCCTTGGAGATTGGCCGAGTCTGGCAACTTAAAACCTCTATTTCCTTTCCGTGGTTAGGGTTGGAGGCATCTGCCTCCCTGTCCCTCCTGCTTTCTATGCAGAAGACAGTCAATCTATTCAAGAATTGGGGGGCCATGGCAGTGACCCCCACCCCTATGTTTTATGTAACATGCTGGCACTCTCCTGGCTTAACTAAAAATACAAACCCCATTGCACTCACATAGATTATTGCACAAATAGACCCATTGCACAAATTATTTGCATTCCAGTAGAACCTAGTGGACCCGCACTAAATCAGGCCCTACGAAACATATTAGAGACAAACATATGTGCTGTAAAAGACTTGGCACTTTATTAGGCAAAATAGATAAACACTGGGAGGAAGGAAGGATTCTTATCCCCATTATACAGACAGGAACTGGGGCAGAAAGAGGTAACATAACTTAAGACAAAGTGACAAATGGAGTTTAGGGCAGTGCCTTGCCCTTTACCACAAGACCACATCTTTGCCTCATTGGAAGCTGTATATTTTATTATATTTTGGCAAGGTTAATGGGGATTTAAAATCATTTTCTTACCACTCCCCCAGTGGGTTCAATGGACTGCTGTGTATCATGCAAGTGGTGTTACTGCACCATCCGTTGGTAAAAATTGCCTATTATACCATCCTATTTTCAGTTGGTTTAACTTTGCTAACTTTGAATAATTCAGGCTGGCATTTTCCACCCCAGGTGGCTGCCTCGGGCTACCTTCCTGGGAAAATTTCAGACCAAATGGTTCAGCCAGTTCACAAACTGAGGAGCAAGGGCCAAAGCCCAGTCTGAAACCAAGTGATAGGACTAACCAGGGATTAGAGGTCAGGAAGCAAACCAATGTCAAACCAAAATCCAAATGATGAGCCAGAGGGTTAACCAGGAATGAGGGAGTCAGAGGCATTATCGGGAGAAAAGGTACGTGAGAACTAGAGACCAGTACCATGCAGCAAGGCTTAGGGGCCGAAGGAGTTCCCCAAGAGCAGACCTGAAACCAAACAGCGGGAAGGGGCTAGGGCTCAACTGATGCTGGTTAGACTCAGTTACTGTGGCGGCAGGGCAGAAGCTTCACTTAGTCTTGCTCCTGCAGCCTAGGGCTCAGCTGGCCCTGGCTAGTTCATCCAGTTAGGATGATCCAGTTAATTAGGCTGCAGGCAGATGCCTCACTTACCTAGTCCTGACACCAGCCTCTAAAGAGATGCAATTGTAATTGTTGAGCAGGGTATGGAGGAAAGCAGGACCATATGTAAGAGTGAAGAGAAAGAATGAACTATGGTGGGTGGTTGAGATGGTGGGCCAAACCTGTTCAGAAAAATAAAAAAGCAAGTAAAAATATTTATGTACCTACTTCCCCATCCACAAGGAGAAAAGTTATTTTCTTGTTCATGAATCAATAACACATGAAAGGAAACCAGTTCTCTTTTTCAGTGGCTCAGCCACCCAGCTGCAGAAAGAGAGAAGCAGGAAGTAACCACAACAAAACCTGTATTTTTGGAATGAGATACGTATGGGAATAGCAGCCATTCCAGCGTGCCTCTGACCTGACCAATGAAGGTTTTTGTACATACCCTGAGAGCAGGCAGCAAGCGGAGAGTGAAACCCAGGCATAGAGCAATGTTTTTCATTTCATGCACCACACGTGATCTAGTGCAACACTAGTATGCAGAAGGTATTTAGCATAGAAATAATAATAAAAATATTCAGGACCAGATTCTGCTCACCTTTCTCATGCCAAGGAGTATTTTACCTTTGCAATTAGTCCTATTGGTTTTAACAGGTCTCCTCCTAGATCACAGCTGTCCAACTTCTAAGTAGCTAGGGACTGCCTGCCCCCGGGGCTGCACCAGTGGGGGTCATGGGTCCCGTGGGCCCCTGAGACTGCATGCCCTATGTCTGCATCCCCGTTGCACTTCACACCCACCACCCTGCTGCAGCATGCATCCTGCTTGGATGCTCCCCCCACCACCGTACTACGCATCAGAGAGTGCACCCCACCCAACCTCACCCTGAGCACCCTATGCGATGCTGTGCCTCACTGCCCCATGGGAGATAGGGAGGGGAAGGCACAAGGTGAGAGGGATGAGGAGGAGTCATGAGCCCTGAGGAGGAAGAGAGAGCTCAGAGACTGCCTGCTGTTCAAGGAGGGAAGTCAAGGCTGGGCAGAAGACTAGGAGCTGCAACTTAAACCTCGCACAGGCTGCCAGTTAGACAGCCTCATCCTAGGGTAAGGTGCTACTCAGCAGGAGTGAGGATGACACAATCCAGCTGTATTTTCCATGTAAAAGGTCAGTTGAAAGAAACTTCCTGCAAGTGTCATCAAGTTTGCTTGGCAAAGACGTGTGGAAGGTTGTTCCCAGTAGTTGCTCCTCAGCTTTGGCACTTCCTCTCCCTTAAGCCTATCAGAACCAAAGTCTGGACATTTTGTGGACACTTTGTTAACTTTCCTATTTGGGCAGAAATTCAGCAAACAAGGCTAGGCTAGGATATTATTTGGAAGTTTTTGTTTTATACTTTATTTTAATATTCTACTTGTTGATCATCATCATCGGCAATCCCTCGCAATTGAGGTTGATTGTCTTATCTATGGGTCTAAAAAAGTGTGCTAAAGCCATTTTCATGGAAGATGCCCATGTATAATTTCTTTTATGATGGAGAGGCTGCTGCACATCATCTTCCACACTTTTCTTGACAGAACTGGCCCTGAATCCAATGGCGAGGAGGCCAATACAATTGGAGATCTCATTCTGCTGCAGCCTTCATCTGCCTTCACAGCTGTTGAGAGTCTAACATCTGCTTCTTCCTGCTCCACCATTGAGGACTTGCAGACCCATGGCTGGGGCCTGGACAGGCTTATTATAGTGGTGACCAGTACTCAACATGTCACAGCATCATCAGATGATATGTGTGGCTTTTCAGGAGGTAAAATATTGCCATCTGCTGTCCCCATCACATCCTGGTGGTGCTGCCGCTGCTTGGTCCACGACTGCTTATTCATCAGAGTTACCCCTGCATATTTTGCAGCTAATCTTCCCTGGAAATCATTCATTCCTCTCTCCACCACCTGTGGATGCCATGCACTGGGTAGCAGCACAGCTATTTTGTTTTTACTGTAAGCTGCCCTGAGCCTTAGTTGGGAAGGGCAGCATATAAATATAATACGTGGTGTACTGTAATGTACTATTCCATGGGACAAGGGGCACTTGTATTACTTTGTGGGCTGATACAGCAGGAAAAGCAGCGGTTCCCTAACTCCACATACTGCAAAAAGCCATATGACCCCAAGGGGAAAAAACCCCCCAAAGCAATACACTCTTTTTTCCCCTTCATGTTTTCCCCATGTCTTTCATAAAATAGATTGCTATTATGGGGTAGCACTGGTAAAGCACTGGTATAACTATTGATGTAACTATGTTGCTAGTTCCTCCAAATAAGATCCCAGGAGGATGTTAAAGCTCTATCAACAGCCTTCTCTTTTCTAACATCAATACTTCCTCATACTTTGCATGTCTTTACTGAAGTCTCCTAAGCTGCCCCTGTGCTCTCCAGAGCTAACAATGGGGAAATCAAAAGCAGTCAGAAACACTCAGATAGGCCCCCTTTTAAATCCCCACCCCCTTCATATTCTCTTCTGTCTGTAAGAATCCTTAAACAGAAAATGACATTCACTGAAGTTGGGACCAGAAAGAAGGAATTATTTTAACTAACAGTATCACAAGCTAGGCAGCAGGAAGCCAAGTAGTCTATAACTTGGCAGCAGGTACCCAAGAGTATAGTGCGTCTATAACTTACACACTAAAGAAGAAGAACTTCTCTCTGCACTTACAGAAAAGTTTCTTTTGAGGATTTCAAAGTGGTTTCCACAATTAAGGGCCAGGTGTCAATACCCTGACTCTTGCTGAGTGCTGCCTTTCTCTGCAGGTAACCCCATTAAAATCAATGGGATGAGTCGCATGCTAAGGTGCTATTTCAACTTCAGTAAAGGTGGCAAGATCTGGCCCTTAACAGTTAAACTTCATATCTCCCTTCTTCTTTAAGTAAGAATTACCTCCCTGCTATAAATGCGGAAACTGAAGTGCAGGGAAGTTTAATGTGTCCAAAGTTGCAAAGTAAATCAGCAATGGAATAGGAGCCAAGAGTTTGCTTCAGCCCCAAGAGAAGTTTGTTAGACAACTGCAGATGATTTTTCTTTAAGCTGTCCCTGGAAGTAACTTTCCAAGCACATTGTGAGAACAGTTCCTTGTTCTCATATACATTTCCATGGACTTACTGCCAGAAGAAAATGAAATGCCTCTGTGAGTTACTTGTGTTGGTTCAAACTACCCGCCTCCAGATAGAGGAATAGGTTTTGGGATAATGACATTTAAAAGGACATATGCTTTCAATTAGTTAAAGGATTTCAAATGATGATCCTTGTATGCTGATATCATGGGCATCACACATACTACCAACATAACAGAAATCAGACTCAAGTTTACAGTCTAATCCAAATCTAGTCCATCATGTCTGTGAGCATTTAGCTCAGTAGGAAGATTAGGAGCTCTGGCAATGAGCATTACTTCCAGTGGAAAAAAAAAAAAATCAGTGTAGTAAGATGCATAGTGTTTTCCAGTAGCCTGAGCAAAATTTTTATGAGATAATTTTAATAATGCAGTTAATCTATGTTTCATTTGTATTTCATGTTTCCTCTTTGCACAATTTTTATCTTGTTAACAGTATAAATTAATTGCTGCACAAAAAACGCTTTTCACTAAGAACATTTCCAATAAGATTCTCTCTGCCTTTTATCCCTCATTTTTACTTTGGACATCCTAAAATGGAAAAAAGAGTTTTGACAATTAAAAAAAAAGTATAAAAAGTCTAAGCTTATAAATTCACAGATGAAATACAACTACAAATGAGGGACACAGAAATCTAGAATGAGGGACATTGTAAGTACAGAGGGTAACATGATTAATGTAACAATTACAATAAAATATTCCAGTGAGATATTCAAAATTGTATGAAACTGTTTCCATCAGAGTAGAACAAAGACTTACCAGTTTAATAGTGGGGACATTTGATTCAGCACAGCAGGGGACCAAATAACAAAATGCTATGAGCAGATTCTACATTTACAGCTTGTGAGCTTGTCAATAGCCATGGCAGCTAAAGCATCACAGCACTACTCATTTACAATTAGGAAAGAGAATCTTGCCCCTTTGTAGCAACAAAAAAACCTGGCCAAAATTTGCAGGCAGTGGTTCAGTTTAACTGGAGTGGGGGCGGGCAATTATTTTGGGTGGAGGGCCGCTTAGTGAGTTTTGGCAAGCCAGCGAGAGCCGCATGACAGGCAGCCAAGGGCAGATAAATATTAGTTTTCTAAATTTTTTAGGGGCCCCGCGGGCCGCATTTTGCCCATCCCTGAACCAGAGGAATACTACTAGGCAGAAGATGGACACAATCATTACTATCTTTGAGCTGAATTTGGTGATTAGGCATAGTGTTTTTTCAACTATCAGAAGGCTCACCAGGGACTTGGATGGGGTTGAGATGCCTCCCAACAACTAGGAGTCACAAAAGAGCTAAGGCAGGCGCTGCGGTGAGGCAAAGTGTCCCACGTACTTCTGTGTATGTACAGGGTCAGGGGAGGCTCCAAAGCGGGTATGGTGGCACAGCTGCATGCCCCTTTTGGGCTGACCTGTGCTGGTGAAGTTTCTGGGGACTTTAAAAGAAATGGAAGAGAATTTAGAGAATCCCCCTTCCCCTCCATGCCCAGAGGCATGTCCTCTTCCCTCTGTCCCTCAGCTCATGTGACTGCTTTCCCCAAGGTCCCGGGGGCAGGAGCATCTTCAGAGTTGCTCCTGCCTGCTCCAGCTGGGCTGTGTGGGGCCTGGGCTCACCTAGGGCAGTGACAGCAGCAGCAGCTTCCCACACCTCCTCCTTGGGGGCACTGGGCAGCGTGGGGAAACCACACCCTCCCCGTTGCTGCTGCTGCTGTTCCCAGTTAAGCCCAAGCTCTGTGCAGTCCAGCTCAAGAGGGTAGGAGCAACTCTGAAGCTTCCCTCATTTCCAGGACAGCAGGGAAAGCAGCAGCAACTGGAGGAAGAGGGGACAGAAGGAGGAAGCATGAAGGGGAAAGCAGGGATGCTTATCCAGTTTGGGAACTTTAAAAAATCCCCAGGGACTCCCACAGCATGGTCTGTCCACACTGGTGGATTGGGCAGGGTGGAGGCTGGGAGCGGGGATGCAGTCACCCCTGCAGCATGACTGGCTGCTCCTGCACACCACTTTTACCAAATCTTGGATCCTCCCCTGCCTAGGGCAGCTCCTAGGGAAATCTGCCGTCCAAAAGTAGAACCATTTAACAAAGTCAGGAAGGCTAAAGCGCAACTGGAGTTGCAGCTAGCAAGGGATGTGAAGGCTAACAAGAAGGGTTTCTACAAGCATGTCGGTAGTAAGAAGAGGATCGGGGGAAGTGTGGGTCCCTTACTGACTGGGGGAAGCAACCTAGTGACCGAGGATGAAGAAAAGGCTGAAGTGCTCAATGCCTTTCACATCTCAGTCTTCCCAGGCACGGTCAGCTCCCAGACTCCTGCACCTGCAGCACGGTGTGGGGAGGAGGTGAGCAGCCCTCAGTGGTGAAAGAACAGGTTAGGCCAGGGATGGGCAAAGTCCAGTCCGTGGGCCAGATCCGGTCAGCAGTG